>NW_009219038.1:0-17858 GCF_000690835.1 Fulmarus glacialis
TCGGCCGTCCAGCCAATTTTTTACCCATCTAAAAATGCAGTTCAGCAAAGAGAGTACTCTCCAAAGCTACCTGCACGTCCTTCTACTTAGAGTAATTTTCTCACAGTTCCTGCGCCTTTTGGCTGTTAATCTGCCACATCAGTATCTAAGAAATTAAATGAACACACTTCTAGTGTAATGGTTATTGTTCTTGTCAGGATACTAGGATTCATGTGTCTAGCATGTGTGTTAGTATCCAGCCATCAAGCATAATTTTCCTTAGGATGTATATTCATAGAAAAAAAATGTAGCATATTTTGCCCTGGCATATGTTAAAATGTAGGCCTGAGTTTGTTTTAATGATTCACGCAGTTGACCCTACAGGGCTGCCTGGCTTTGATTTTTTAAAAAGCAAAGGTTGGAATTCTTTGTTGGTTTGTTTTAGGTTGCTTT
The DNA here is from genome assembly GCF_000690835.1 of Fulmarus glacialis. Taxonomy (NCBI): domain Eukaryota; kingdom Metazoa; phylum Chordata; class Aves; order Procellariiformes; family Procellariidae; genus Fulmarus; species Fulmarus glacialis. The sequence continues at coordinate 433 of NW_009219038.1, forward strand.
CAAAACAGAACCGTCTCACTATGACCCGAAATGCTGTATGGGCTCTATCCAACCTCTGCAGAGGGAAAAATCCACCTCCAGATTTTGCCAAGGTAAGAGATGTTTGAAAGGAAATGTGTTGTGAGGTGGTGGTAGCCAAATAAGCAATAAGGGTGGTGAAACTTAAACTAAAGAGCAGAAATATTTCAGAATTTCTCTGCAACAATGTATGGGCTTCTTACAGATGAAGTTTTTGAAGGTATTTAGTCCTTTCGGCAGACATTCATAACCACTGTTTTAATATAGCTGCCTCCTAGCTTTTTGTTATTGTTCCTGTGCTGGAGATGACCATCCTACAGCAGAACAAAACTCTGTACATCTTGGCTGCTGTAGTGCAAAGTATGGCACATCTTAGCGGACAAGTATGAGTTTAAGTTGCCAGACATTGTACTGTAGAGGCTGAAGAATTCTCATAGTGCTTTTCTGCTGACATGCTTCTCCGTACTTGTGTAGCTACAGCCCTGCACAAAAGTGTTACCTAGGTCTGAAATTTTCTGAGTGTTGAACCTTGAGATGCTAGTGCTTAAGTCCTATAATGTCACATATAAAATGAACTGACGTGTTAAAAGATCTTCTGGCCCTTTTAATTGCACAATGTATGTATCTCCTCTTAATGTCTTACAGGTTTCACCTTGTCTTAGTGTGCTTTCCTGGCTGCTCTTTGTCAATGATACAGATGTATTAGCTGATGCCTGCTGGGCTTTGTCCTATTTGTCTGATGGCCCCAATGATAAAATCCAGGCTGTGATTGATGCAGGAGTCTGCAGAAGGCTTGTGGAATTGCTGATGTAAGAAATTTGTTCTAAGCAAATGTACTATCCACTCTTTTCCCTAAAATAAAGGTTCCAGCAATAGGAAGTTTGATTAGATATGTCTTGAAATGTAGTCATTTCCAAAAAGCAAGATTTGACTTTCAATTTTACCTGTCTGTGTTCAGTCTTCTCTATTTGTTATAAGTAACAGAAACAATGGAACTTTTCTTGTACTAGTTTTGCTATTTCTTAAGAGATTTTTTTTCCTGCATCTAACAGCTGCATTTTTGTAAAATCCGTAATATATACTGGAATTTTCTCTGTGCCATTGAAGTCCATGTTATAATTACCTACCATTGAAATTGCTGAAGGATATCAAAGATAGAAATGTAAGAAATAGTAAAATTTGCTAGAATTGCCAGTATTAGGGACTTGAAATGTAAATAATTTCCTAATCCCTTACTGTAGAAGAGTATACACACAGTTTGGTCAGTGAAGTGTAGCTGTGCAAGTTGGAGTCAGGGAGACTGGCCTTGTTCAGAGCCGTTTCTTCAGGCCTAAGAGAAGCACATGGAGCATTCAGTTACCTAAGAACAAGAAAAAATGTTTTTCAGTGATGTAAATAAAAAAGACCATTAAGGCTTTTAAGATTAAAGCAAATCTGATGCTGGATTAACGAACAGAATGTATTACCTAAGGTACCTTTTTGTAAAGAAGTGTTTTCTTTTGAGAAAAAGATTTCTTACTTCACCCTTCCTATACCAATCCTGATTTAACAATGAGGATGGGGGATGCATATGATGACAGAAGATGATCAAACAGCTGTATGAATTAAACACACAGCTTCTATCTGTGTTCCTCTGTCTCATTCTCTGCCTTTGTGCGTGCTACATTAAGTGTGTTTCATAGTTAAAGCTGATTACTTTTTCCTTCCTAAGGATGCCTATACTCTGAAGGACTTGTATTCTTTTAATCTCATATTTTATTTTTACGCTGCTGAATGGTATCTAAAGGCCTAAATATTTAGAAACCCTAGAAAGACTTACCATTAGTTTAAAATCAGAGTGTTTTGATTCAGATAGTGAGAGTTAAGTCAGGTTTAGCAGGGCGGTTTTCCCCTGGCTGATGGATGTTCCTTCCTTGAGGATGTAAAGATGGAGATGCTTCAGGATGGTTAACACTTTGATCTTTCCTTGGTAATTTTAGGCACAATGACTACAAAGTTGTATCTCCTGCCTTACGAGCTGTTGGGAACATCGTCACAGGAGATGATATCCAGACCCAGGTATGGATTCACTTTCTTTTGTGTTGTACTGCGGTTCATCTTTGTTAGTTGTTGTAACCTATTCACAAGCACCTCCTCTTGTTCCTTTTGAAGTTTGAAATTGAAGGATTGATGACACTAGTTGCCTCAAAACATGTGGTGGTTTTCATCGTTTTTCTGTTCAGTCCTGAACTACTGATGATTCTTATGTAGCTATGTCTGGGATTTGTACAGAGCTGTGCAATACCCTTTGAGGGTTGTTGTTTTGGTTTTTTTTTTCCCTGGTTTGTTTAAAGCAAGTCTGCCTCTTAGGCTGAATTTTATGCTGAATGGTGTGCCATGGTAGGGCCATTGAAGGCCTGTCACATTTGATGCTGTGGACAGTCTGTGATGAATATACCAAAAACAAGTGTCTGGTCAGATTTTGGATGGTATGTAGCTGTGTCTGGGCACGTATTTGCAGAAGCATAGGTAGGAGGCAGTAACTCCCACCACTGTATTGGAATTAAACTGGGAGCTAGGAAGCCTGATGCTTCAGAGGCACTAGACTGCTTGTTAGGTTTTGCAAAGGACAGCAGCTCCCACTAGTTTTTAAAATCTGTGGGAGCAGAGAGTCCGTGCTTTGCATACATGTGTTACCTGTGATCCTGGTGGCAATCTCTTTTTACATGTAGAGCAGAAGCTCCAGTTACGGGCTTCTGCTGTTGTACCTTATGTTAAAGTTTTTTCTGACTTCTTTGTGCATTCTGACATCCTTTTGTGAGGCTTGATTGGTAATATGAGGAAGAAAAGTACAGAGTAGGCTACTGCTCTTGAAACTTTACTGACTCTTGGCCTCCACCTCTAGTTCACAAACAAAAAGCATGCCTGTGTGGTGCAGAGCTGTCTGACAAATGCACAACCAAATTGGATTGAAGTGACAGGCTCAAAGAGGCTTGCCGTGGTGGGCTGTTGACTCTACTAAAACTGATGGCAGAAATGGGATCAAGAAGTGGCAGTAGCTGCGAATGGGGAGGTGCGTGCAGTGGAGACAGTGAAATGGGCATCCAGGAGGTAATGGTAGCAGTTAGAGATGTGAGATGACGTGAAGAGTTTGAAGAAAGATGCTTTCAGTGAGGTGTAGATGCATAAAGCTTACGATTCCCCATGCAAAGTGTTAAATTACTCCTTCCATGTAAATTAATGCCAAAGTTAAAATCCCAAGTTCCTAATTTTGAGGCTTCTTTCAGTGCTTTTTTTTTTGTTTGTTTGTATAAATATATCCTTTGGAATTATGTAGTTCTGTGACAATGAGATGAGAGATAAAGATGAATTAGCAGCAGTGGGACACTTTGAATATGTTATCACTAGTGCTGGAAATTATTTTTTGATTGTTACAATATTTCTTCTGTAGCTGAATTGCATAGGCATTCTTGTATACTTTCAATGGCATTTGTTTTGCAGATCAGTCATAAGAATGACTGAGGTGCATTTTGTGATTTCATAGTTTCATTAAAAATAAAACCACAGGGGATTACTAAATCACATGTAATGCAGCTTATTAAATACTGCATAAATCTTAGATTTTAATTCAAGAAAATGTTTAAACTTCCTTGTTGCGCACAATTTTTTAAGAGGAGCATACCATAAGCTTTCCTAAAATTCTAGTTTGAGTAGGATAGCTTGATAGTCCTGCCTGCAGCTTATGCTGTATGGTAAAGAGGGCTACAGAATGCATATAAAAATCCTTAATCAGAAGGAAAAGCCCAGCTTTGACAGTTGATACATTTTTGAATATGTGAGAAACATACCGGACAGTTGCCTGAAAACTTCTCTGTACAACCTCAGAGCACAAACGTGCTTTTACTTTAATCTCCTTTCCAACTATTAACAATTGACAGTGCTTGGAGATGGCTAAAAACATAGATACTGTGCATGAAATTAAAAAAAAAATCTTTCTTGTCCCAGGAGATACCTGATACAATCCTGAACCATAATCTTTGCTTTTTTAATCTTAATTTGGAGTAGAAAGGTTTGGGGGGCGGGGGAGAGGGACGGGGATATAAGCAAGGAAATTCAGTCCACAGATTCCAAGATCAGAAGTCATCACTGTGATTCAGCTTGAATCTCTCCTCCTTTTGACCTCCTTGATTGAAGAATTTCTCATAAAATTCTGTTCCACACTGTCTTTCTAAGCTGCCTGCTTTTGCCATACAAGGCAAAACTACCGTGCTTTTTGTTAGGCTCTTCCAATTTTTAACTAACTTGTAAGAAGTTGGAATTTAATTAAAAAAAAAAGAAAAAGGAAAAATAAAAAAGTCTTTCATTTTTCAGTCATTAAATCCTGTTACGCCCTTTTAGAGGGTCAGAAAGCCCTTCGCTATCAAGTATGACATAGTCAAGTATTCTGTCTTGGAACATCTCTGTTCTGGGGCATTTTCCCTTGCACTTTGGGCACTTAAAATTTTGATTTTGGAAATGCAGATTTTCCTGCAACTTTTCTGCTCTGTAAAATTGCCGTTTTTTACGATTTTTTTTTAATAAGAATTGCCCATTCATAATGTCACTGGACACAACACTGGCAACAGTCTGCCCCACTGTGCCAGCTGGTGTGGAAAACAGAAGTAGTTGGAACTTCCAGGTATACAAAAATACAGAAAACAAGATGACAGGAAAATACTGCCATCTTATTTTTGCTTGGTTATAATGGGCTTAGTATCTTCCTGTGTTCAGGTCACACTGAAATCATAATGAAGGCATGATCTCTTACCTGAATTACTCAGTTGTTTGCTCATTAGCTTTCCTGCAAACATTTATTTCTTAGTTCTTGCTGTTTTTTTGTTTTATGTTTGGGTTTTGGGGTTTTTTTTAACTTTTTGGGATCACCTGATGCAATATGCTTTTTAGATTTTGAAGACATTGTATTCCTTGTTCCTGTGATTCTTTATCCTAAATTTCCTCTAAGGTTTGGTTTGTTTGGTGTTTTGTTTTTTTTTTTCTTTTGTATTCAGGTAATTTTGAATTGTTCAGCCCTGCAGAGTTTACTGCACTTGCTAAGCAGCCCAAAAGAATCTATCAAAAAGGAAGCATGCTGGACAATATCTAATATAACAGCTGGAAACAGAGCCCAGATCCAGGTAACCTTTTCAGCTATGATCAATAATCTTTGTCTTGCAGGCTAGAAGAAACACACATCAGGCGGTACACTGTTTTTTTGTATATAAAGTGCATATTTGTATGTATACACAGTCACAGATATATAATTACATATAAGCACAAGTCTATTATAGGCTCTGTGCATAATTAGAGTATTTCAATTGCCCAGTCATCTCTCAAATTCAAATTACTTAATTTTATAATCATCTACAGATTATAAGGGGGGGAGACGGTCATGCTAGCGAATGACAAAATACGGCTAAGCTCAAGAAAACCTTGTCTTAAATAACTTGTTTCGTGCCTTTGACAATCACTAAAATACAGAAATTCTCAAGTATGAAAAGAGTAAGCTACAAACTTTGAGAATCAAATAACTTTACGTGTTTCTTGATTTCATCACCAGACACCTACATTGTAAAATACTTTCTTTATTCCTGTTTATATTTTCTTATAATTCCTGATACAGGCAGTTGTGCTTAGCCAAATCTAAAATTGCTATTTATTAAACTGAACAATAGTGGAGGATATCTAACATGTTGCATTGGGATTCGTCCTTTCTGATTGTACCAAATTTTGTAATCCCTTAATGTTAAGTGACAGCACACAGAAGCAAATGAAGGTCTCACTCCCTTATGTCAGTCCTTACAGTTAGGCCTCCAAAAGACCACATCTTTGATCTGAGTCTGGACTTGGTGTCAGCCATCAGGAAGAATTCCCAGGACTTGTCTCCAGATGGTATAAATGAGCGATTGACCATCTCTTCCCCAGAGAAAATTTTTTCTTTGACTGGATAAAGAAGAAACTGCTAAATATATTTTGTTTTCTCTGGATATGGAGTTTTTTCAGAAGAGCTATCCTAGGGGAATTTTTTGCTTGGCTTTCAAGGACAATGCCTCATTCCTTCTCTTTTTCAAAAGTGATGGAAAAACAGACTGTAGTGAAACCAGGCTTTATCTGATAAATATACCAGGTTCCCATCAAGGCAGTTGAATGAAAGTCTCCTCATGTAAATCAAATTTAATTCTTCTGAAGTTACATTTTTCAATGCTCTTCTCCCTCTGGATATAGAGAGTATTTTCAGAGATTGCAGAGGATGAATGGAAGTTCAGTTGGATATATCTGTTCTTTGAGGAATAGAAATAAATAGCAGAAATATTAGACATTAGAAATATTTGTCTCACTCATTAGTAACCAGACAGAAACAATGCATGTTCGCACAAAAAGTAAACCAAATCCCATAATACATTGGCAAAAGTCGCCAAGGAGTACTTCTTTCTTCCATATCCTTTTCCTTGTAAGGCAGCCTGACACTTGGTAGTCTTATATCTGATGGCTCTGGATTATTCATTCTATATGATCGGGATTAGCATGAAGTGGTTAACCCCCTTCACCCAAAGGATGGAATTACTTCCCTTTTTTCAGAAAACTTGCAGGACATTTTAAAAACGCTGCATGTTTTTCCTGAGGAAAATGTGTATTATAAACTTTGCAGGTGGCACAAGCAATCTTTTGGTTATATAGAACATTCAGCTGCTGAAGGGGCAGCATAAAGCCTTAATACCTTGATTGAGGTCTTAATCTTCATCTCAGAAAATAGGAAATGAAGTTAATACTTCTGTGGAAGATAGAGAACTCATTCTCTGCTAAGCTTCCTAGAATTAAGAGTGAATGCTCATCTAAATTCAGAGATGCTTATCTTAGGAAATGAGTAGGCAAGAAAACAAAACTTAGGAAGATGGAAAGCTGTGTAGGTCCTTCTTGTCTGATGTAAGGATGTGACTAAGATGGAAGTGGAACTGCGAGCAAAGAAACCTCCTACAGTTGTATTTGCTCCAGCTTTCTCAGTCAAGATTTTACTTTTACCACCGATGGTCATGTTTTTTGTCAGATATAGAGAATGATACGGTTACTTAATCTAACCTTGGTAGAGCTCCAAGAATTTTGATTCTGCCTTTATTGTGGCTTGTGTGTTAATCTGTGGATTAGCTGAATTTCTAACAAAAAGTGCTGTGTAAAATCAGCAACTGTACCACTGTTTTTTCCTGCATCAGCAATTGTAATTGCTATGCAATTAGCAGTGCAGAGAAGGTAGTTACTACTGCTTGTACTAAGGTAAAAATGTTTTTGCCTTTGCTTTTTTTGCAGTGAAGAATCTTTTGGCCGCTTTATCCATGCTGCTACCACCTTAGAAACAGGGAGGAGCAGTATTTTCTTTCTAGAAGGCCATTTCTGATTTTCTTGGAAAGTCTAAGAGTATGTTCTGGGGAACAATCCAGCCCAATACATTTTCTTAACTTGGTGTTTTTTCCCCAAGTCTATCAGAGAGTTGCTTCAGGATCATATAGGAATGTTGCAGACTTAAGAGAAAGAAGAGCTTGAGAAAATCAGATATCCCTACAAGTCATTCCATAAAGAAATAAGTATCGGAAGTGGCAATAGAAAGTAAAGTTTGTTGTTAGAGCATTTTTTCAAAACTTCAGCATCTCTTTTTTCATATTCTTGATCTACTGAAGATACAGTTGTGAAGAGTCCTAGAGGTAACTTAAATTCTAGTGCACCAGAAGCTATTTCAATAGTGTATTTACTTCTGTGACTTCTACATAAGTATTCACTGTACCACGTTGTCCTGTTCAAGTGAAGGAGTAAGTGCCAGTCCTTGTTTGCACAGTATTCTTACACCTGGTATCCACTACTCAGATATGTAAAAGTAAGGTTTTAGGTGGAGAGTCTTAACTACAACCTTGGTAATCCTCTGTCTTCTAAACTGTTATCACATCTTTATTTGAAAACAAGTAAGGATAAAATAATCTTTCCTTTGTTAAAACAAAATTTGCCTAATCTAGCTAAACAAAATCGTTAGGTACATCTATGCATGTGTGTCTTTAGTAGTTTTTAAAGGTTTTGGGGTGTCTTATCACCAGTTTAGATCAGCCCCCTTTCTACTGAGAACAGATTAGAATTGCTTTGCGACTCAGAAAGGTGAGGTGGGAAGGCAGGGAGATGGAAATGAATGCTATGAGCCATTAATATTGCACCTTCATTTCTAGCAGGTGATTCTTTAGAAGTACAAAAAAACCCTTAACTCTGCATAGAAAAATAGTTGTTGTGGTTGTGTGGGTAGAAGCTTTCTTTCTCAGGATTCTTGCATTGGGAAGAAAACACAGTGTCAACCAAATCACCAAAATACATACAGATTTAAAAGAATCCAGCTTAAAGCAGCTGCCTTGGGATATATCACAGACAAGGTTGGAAGCATGTTGATGTGTTACACAAGTCGAGGGAAGAAATGTGAGAAGCGGCTTCTCAGAAGTGAAAGCTATAGTTCATTTAAGAATCCCTTATGAGTAATTGAGCTGCCTTTGAACTCCGAGCACACACATGCTATATAGTGAAATACTGACTGCCCTAAGTGCATACTCAATTTAATCTATACTGGCAGTTATAAAAATGAGATTAAAATAATAGTGTTTCTGATTCTGAGCAGGAGATAACTATCCTGGTAATTATGACATATTGCAAATCATGTGCATCATGAGGCTTAGATTTTTGGAACTGCAGAAGGAGGCCTGTTAGAGGAAAGTTGTGAAGTAAAGGATATTGGAGAATGTTTACAACATGCTTGATGAGAGATCTCAAGGCCACTGTTTCTTGGAAGTAAAATTGGCAATTGCAGGTGTAATTGCAATTATTATCTCGTGTTGAAAGTCTCATCACAGATGTGTAGCAAATTCCAGAAAGGCTCTACTTCTTTAGTTTCTCTTCTCAACCTAGAGAATGTCATGTGAGATGCAAGGTGTGATGAAACCCCCTTTCAGCTCCAGAGCTGATACCTCTGCTTTTCTCAGAAAGCTCCTTCTCTGAGGTATTACTTCAGACAACTCCTACTCAATGTCAAAATCATTGTAAACATTTGAGCTAAAAAACACTTTACGATAATTTCTGAAGTTGGAAAATGCTGTTTGGTAAAGTGTTTCTTGAAGATGGTCACGTGCTAAAATGGAGAATAAAAGCCTAGTCTGTTTTCAGTAGCTTGTGAGGACAAAGGACAATTCCCACCTGGGAAGAATATCTGATTGAACTAAGTTCATGGACGAACCTATTTCATCTGCGAGTTGAGGTATTTTTTTTCTTTCTCTAAATTAATTTCACATTGTGATGAATTAAAATATTCTTGAGAATAGGTCTTCCTTACAGAAGGAATTCTAAAATACTAGATGCAGCTCTAAACGAAATAATTTATTTTCCTTTCTCCCTGGTCCCTCCAAATTGCTTGATAGTTCCTATTAGAGGTCATAGACTGTAGCCAGATCTATTCCAGTCTCTACGATACTAATTGGATTTTGAACATGCACAATCTTTAGCCAGAAATCAGAGAAGAATAATTTCAGCACATGGTAATTTTTTTCCTGAAAGTTAAATGTCTGCCTGGCATAGTAAACCACATTATTGCAAGTTACTAGCTGATGTAACTGAGTGGGTTATTGCTCCAGAGCCGTTGGGATGTTGGAATACTATGGAAACTTTGGGCACTGCTCAAGCCATAATCTAGCCATCCCTTCTGCACACCAAGAAGAAAATGAAATATTTCGGTAAATCTAATAGGTATTTTACCTAACCAGTATTAACAGACAGAGCTATATTTAGTGTTGTTTAAGATTGCATTGGGTTATATTCCCTCCATCCACCCGCTCTAAAGTATAGAAATATAAAGTTAGAGGGAAGGACTTCTATATTCATTTCCACTTTCATACTGCCTACAATGCTGTTTGGTAGCACACTCCAAAGGCTTTCACTGCCATTTCTAAAAGATAAGACAGCAGCCTATCACCATTAGATTTGCACTCAAACACAATCAAGTAAACTCTTTCTAGTGTTAAGGCAATATAGGTTAACATGCATGAAATGTGTGAAAGTAAGTGCTGAACTTTCTTTTGTAGCTAATATTAAAGTACAGGAGGTTTGGGTTTTTTCCCCACCAAAGGTGGAAGTGAAAGCCTTTCAGAGTGTGTTCTCAATAGTGCCTAGGCAACAGAAAGGTGTGGTGGAATACAGCAGTCTTTCCCCCCTTTATTTCTGTGCTTTTAAGGTTTGGGTTGGATGTGTATATCCTGATGCAGTCATGATTGTCACTAAGTATAGTTTTTGTTTGTTAATTTCCTAGTTTGTATACAGCTTTGCTGTACTTCAGTGGATAGCTTCCCCAGTCAGGGAGAAGGGGAACTACATCTTCCTGGGAGTCAGAAGGAGAACTGCACAACTGAAGCTAAATCCTGACTGTCGACCCTTCTGAAGGGTATGAAAGGCTATCACATACCTCAGAAAATGTTCTGTGTCTAACTTCGCAACCCGTTGAAAAGCTATGAAAGGCAGTACATCAGACACAATCTTCCATATCTGACAGTGAAGACATCATAGGAGTTCTCTCCTGTTGGCAGGTTAAGAAACTTATAACTTCTTTTCTAATATACCTAATATACCTCACAAGAACATCTAGAAACCTGAGTATGGCTAGGCATGGTAACAACACGATCTGTGCCATATTTTTTCCTCCTTTAGGATTTCCTATCCTTACTGAAATGTGACATGAGCAAGTGTAGCAAATGATACATTGCCCGTCAGTTTTAAAAACTCTGGAATGAAATACATTTTTACAAGTTGGGGTGAAGATACAAGCTAAGAATTGTCAGAGGCCCTTCTCCACAAAGACCACAGTAAGCTGCGGACATGGAAGAGGAATGACATGATTCACAGAGAGTTGTGGTTTACACAGGCAAGCTGTGTATCAAATTACTTAATTATAAAGGATGTTTGATTTATGCCATAGTTTGCACAAGTGGTGTAAAATCTTCACATGCTTGTGGTGGCAGGACTTCAAAAAGTGTCTCAATTTGGAGCAAAATATGGTATTGCTGACAAGGTCATATTTGTTTGAGGACCAGCAAAAGTCAAAGGTTAATCATTGTCAGGTTTAAGTTTGTGTTTAAGTACAAAATCTGTTTTCAAGCTTCTACATGTGGTGAATCCCATACATCATACCACATTGAGTGCAGCAGAGCTAGAATACCTTTAATTCCTTTATTCTGCCTGAAAACCTCAGCAGTGTATATTGCTATCTTTTTTTTGTACGACAGACCCTAAAAGCTGGAGACACCTCAACAAGGTGCTGTTCATTATAGTGCAGGTTCTTCCTGACAGCAGTAGCAACCTTGTGTAAACTGGCTAGAAGTTTGCTGTATAAACAGTTCGGAGTGTATAGGCTTAGGTGTCTGTGTCAACAACATAAAAGTCCATTAGAACTGAGATCTGAAGTGCTTCCTTCCTGACTTTTAGATGGCAGTGGTTTTGTATTCATGCCATCATGTTAAGTAGCTTAGCCTTACAAATATTTGCTATGTTATTTAAAAAGCAGTTGTAAATTGAATCAATAAACAAGGTAACTGGAACACAAGTAACTGAGAAGCCTCTATGAACTGAAATTTCCAGCCAGGAGAAGGAGATCATAGCAGTAGGGCTATATTCACAACTGCCAGCTAGGGTGGTGACTGTAATCTTGATTTGTTAAAGGTAATGAGAGAGCATGCAGAAGAAGGAAAACAGTCATGTTGTGAGACTTGGTTGCTTTCACATTTATGTGATGAATCATATGTAGACACATGATGCCAACACTTGCTTACTAAACGTATATGTGTATTTTTGCATACCATAAGTGATTTATTTGTGGGAATCCAAAGGAGGAGAAGCAAATTCACTTGGTATTGACCAGCTCAAAATACTAATTTAATATACTGCTGCTGAAGACCTGCTCCCTAACAATGACTACAATGTATTTAGATTCAGCGTCCATGCAGACATAATAAAACTCTGAAAATTCACTTTTATCTAGCTTCTCTCTTTAAAAATCAAACACTGTAAAGTGAAGAAGCTTGATTAAAATAAATAAGAAGGATAGAATGTTTCCAAGAGACAGGCAACTCTCTTGGATGGCCACTGCACAGGGATACCGTCTATTTAAAAACAAAAACAAAAACAAAAAACACAAACACAAAAAAGTTGTCACTCCAAAATTGAGGGCCAGATTTGCTGAAGGACTGAGCATTACAATTCAGTTCAATTTCAAATTAAATTTGAAAATTCAGATTTCAACTAAAATTCAATTTTAGTTTTCTGAAAAACTTGTAGTTACAAGTCAAGATGGAGTTCAGTTCCAACAAATGTAAATGGATGCAGCTGGGCAAAAATTTCCATGTTAGTTTAATGTATTAAAGGATGGGCTCTGGATTACCTATTATGCAGAAAAGAGATTTCTAATCTATTTCGAAGATACCACCTCAGTGCCTAATAGTAGCAGTCTAAAACCAATGTGAATATTAGAAATCATCAGGAAAAGGATAAAAAAAAAAAAAGGGGGCAATCCTTATTCTTGTTCTGGTATAAATCTTCAATGTTGCCCTGTATGTAGATCCATCTTCAGATGATATGGTAGGAGTGGGTGGTAAGGAGGGACCATAAAATGTCAGCTGGATTCTATGAGAGGAATAACTTCGTGGACTATGAGACAAGTGAAGGAAGATGTGGCAGAATGCTGTAGAAACACAAGTAGCATCTGAGAAGGTGAATGAGGAACGATTGTTCTTTGTTTTTGAGCAAGATCCTCAAAGGAAGAGGCATCAGAAATTACTAGGTGTTGCATTTAGGACAAATGAGAACATTTCTTCTTATACAGGTGTAGTCACACTGGAATTCTCTGCTGCAACTGTGAATACTTAAAAAGGAGAAAAAGAAAAATAAACATGACTAGAGTTTACACTTTCTGTGCATCTGATGTTGATTGCTGTTGGAAACAGGGTGTTAGTATGTTTTGTTGTTACATGCAAGCACAAGAGTAATTTGGATTGGAAAAATCCATGTAAAACGATACAGGTTTTGGAGTGTTTCTTTAAGTTTCGGTTACCCTGTTGGCCTGCTGTTATACTGCTTGAAAAATTCTGGTCACATTTAGAGGGCACAGATAAACACAAGCGCTAAAATGCATCAGCAGCTCAGAAAGAATGTTTAAACATCCTTCACTTTATGGTATGTATGAGGCAGTTGCCCGCTGTTTTCATGAACAGCCAAGGCACTTTGTTTTTCGAGGAATAGTGGAACATTTGAACAGGTGACAAAGAGAAAGATTTGCAGTAGTTTGTACAAATTCTATTTCAGTAGTTTACTATTTTATCACTTAGGAGGAATTTAATTGAAAGGGAAACATAGTCTGTTTCCACAATAACTGTTGTTCCCATGTAAAATGTCATAGAGCTAGGAATCCTTAGGCATTCTAGTTTGCTTTCAAGAGTAACTCCTATGGGCAAGGCTGCTGCAAGACATGGGGTGTAAATAATAGATTCTGCTAGCACTTTCTCTGTATTAATGCTTTATTATTTCCACCTTTGTTGAGCTTAACTGGACTTTTGAAATCTAGTGAAGGAATTAAGGTTAAAGCAAACGTTTTTCTGACCTAGTTAATGCATTTTTAAAAAAAAATCTAAGCTCTGAGAGTTTCAACTGTCAACAGACTGCTAGTTGAAAAACTTTGCTGTACTACAGAGGGACAGTTAAGTACCTTTAACTGGGTCTCACGCTAGGGTGAGGTGGTGACAACACTTATATTGCATGTCAAGCAGTAGGAAACGTAGAAGTATAGTGACTGATAATCTGCTTCTCTCTTGAGCCAGCCTCTTTCAGTGAAGTGCCTTATGAGAGGCTGCAATTCATCGTGGTGTTTTAACCTGTTCTGCTTGGGTAAAGATAGCCAGCTTCACTGTAGAGCAGAGAGTAAACAAGGTGGCCACAGCCTTTTATACAACAGAACAAGAAATAGAAATAAATAGAAATACCCAAGAGATGCGAGATCTGGATTCAGTTCCTTCTGAAAAGGTTCAAATGTACATTTCTCCACTCTGAGAAGTGTGGAGTGACTACCCACCAGTCTTTGCATTGAAGCAAAGAGTTGATTGAGCCAGAAGGAAAACAATAACAATCTTTTGTGATTCTCCCACTTGCTGCCCTCCCATTGCTAGTTCCCTTTGTTCTGGAATTCTCTTATGTATCCTATCCTAGATCTATATCAAGCTCTTTTGGTGGAGAATACTTAACATCCCTTAGTGCACTGTTCTTACAAGGGCTTCTATCTCAACAACACCCTTGTATAGCACTACCTGGACTCACATAAAACATAAGTGTAGACTGCCAAGTCCCTTTGCATCTCTCCAGCTGATCAGGACTGAAGTTCATTAGTGAAAACATGCATGCCCTCACTCTCTAGATCTACAAGCGCACACACACATTCACAGATCTCTTGAATATCAGTGTGGGCTCTCTGCCCGTCTACTGTTCATGCCTGGATCCTGAGCTCTCTTAACTCACTGTACTTGTCTCCTACTCACGGGCTAGTCCAGCTTGATACTTGCTAGCAAACAGATGCACACATTTGTCTCAAGCATCCCCACAATTGCAGATGCCTTCAATATCAGCACTGGTCCTCCTGCTTGCCATCTAGTCCAGCTTGAAGTTCGCCAGCAAATTATCTATACCGTGCTCCTCCACTCCCACCACCACATTTGGTGAAAATGCAAATCCCCTCACCCCATGGAGCTGGTGCCCAGGCACATGGGTCCTGTGACCTGCAGTCCCACTCCAGCTGAGGTGCTGAGACCCTCCCTCAACTTCACCCCAGTCCCCCGCATAGCTGGCATCCAGCCACATGCACCCTGTGGACTGTGACCCTGCCCCACTGGCTGATGCTGGGACCCCTCACCTGCTCCAGTTGCAGGGGCCCCTTCACCCAAGGTCTGACACCAGTTGCTGGCCCTGAATTCACCCTTTCTGGGCACCCCAGAAACATGCTTCCTAGTCCATGGCCCCCTCCAGCTACTGATGGTGAGAGCCCCACTCGCCCAGTTGCTGGCCCCAGAGACACAGGGGTTTCTCCTGAGGTCTGATTTAGTTCCTCGCCCAAATTCACTCACGCTGGTCTGAGTTGCTAGCACCTAATTTTTACAGCACTCATGCAGGCTAGAGAGGGAGGTTGCGTGGTAAGACAGTTAAGAAAAGATTTGTTACTAAGTTTTGCACAGTCCCGCTTGTCCCTGTCTTATCAGTTACAAAGTCCAGGCTGTAGTTTCTTAATGGCCCATTAATTAGTGGCTGGAGACTTTCTCTCTTTGTGATTGTCTCTCTTATCCCTTGTCTATCAGGTTTGTGTCACGGTGTGTTTTATTTATTACTTTCCTGTTATTTATACCTCCCTTTGAGATGAAAAGGTCCTTGATCTATAACCTTAACGAAGCAGATGCTCTCGTGTTCCATGTACCCTTACAGTGTGTTGCTTTTGTATATTTTTAAAAATTACGGTTTTTTCCCCAGCAAAATATGTCGGGGGGAAATGCATCCTGTTTTTTGAAGATATTTTCTTTTACCTTTTGTCTTTTTTTAAAATAGCTGGCTCCTGTTTATGACCTACCACTTCCAGCATTCATGTTCAAACATTGCAGTTAAGGACTTCTTGCTAAATATTCTTTGCAAAGAACAGATCTAACATAACATGGCATGATGGAAGCGTAAGTGGTTTTCCTTGAGGGCTCCAGACTGCTGTACTAGGAGTGCAGATTCTGTGGTAAAGGAGACAGTGTTCGTAGGACTTTTGATACAACTGATACGCAGTATGGATTTACAAAGTAGATGCAGTGTGGATGCCCAGACAAACAGGAAGGGTAAAAGAAATACCAAATACCAGTTGTTTTTCTTCACTGGGTAACCATCCACACCATGAACTGACTATAGCTTTTTGCTTATGTAATCTGTTAGTTTTCTTCTGCGGAGCTCCTTGAGAAGGATCTCTTTGGCTTTCTTTGAATTTGCCTTTACCAGTTCTGTCATGACTTACGTTTGTAAAAAGTAGTTTAAAAATGTAATCCTAAGCTCTTGCTTCTTTGAACGATCCTTATGAAAGTGTTTCAGATCCTTGTCATATGTGTTTAACTAAACTGGTTTCATTTGTGTCTTATTGCAAAAGGCTCTTTCCAGCGGAAGTTACTAGACACTTTGAGCTGCTGACTAAATACTTATTTGACTTATATCAGTTTGGTGAGCTAAGCAGTTAACCATACTACCGAACCATTCGTTGCTTTGTCTTTTCACCAGGAAAGAATACACTGGTGCTTGCTTGTTTTGAGGAGTTCTTACAATACATTCTCTCTTTGCTCTGTTGTCTCACCCAATGGAAATGTCGTATGACACACAGGCTTATGAAGTCTTTTTCTCTGTTTAGGGGATCTTAATGACTTAGTGGTTTACTGACTTAATAGCTGAGTGGTTCACTACCTGGGAAAATAAGGGAAGTATGGCATTCTCGTGCTGTCAAGGTATGATTAAGTAACACATTAGATATGGCAGTGACTTCCATCTGGCCGTATTTTGAATTCTTTTGGAATAAGCACAGACCCCAGTGATACCTAGGGTTTGAGTGTAAAGCTGAAAGCTGATTTTTGCCCCTTGATAAGTTAACGTTTCCTTGTTTAATGTGTTGTGCTAAGCATAGACATTAACTAGCTCAGGACAAGGAAGTTACTTCTAATTTTTATTATAACCCTGACATGTTATTTCTTTTTGCAGACAGTCATAGATGCCCATATCTTTCCAGCTCTTATAAATATTTTGCAAACGGCTGAGTTTCGGACAAGGAAGGAAGCTGCTTGGGCAATCACAAATGCAACATCAGGAGGCTCTGCTGAACAGATCAAGTACGAAATAGTTCAAATCTTTCAATGCAATTGAGTCAATTAGTGTTTGCGCAAGAAATCAAACTAATAACCTAGAAACTGGAAAACCTTTCTGTATGATTCCAGTGTTTGTATCCAGAGAGGAGAGACCATGTCTTTGTACTGAGTTGTGAATGAGCCATTCATTCCTTTAGGGAGAAATCACTTAAGTATTTCAGCTGTAATACTTATTTCATTAATTGAACCATTTCTCTTATGTGAAGAAAGTAAATGCAACTTTTAAACTAATTTCTTCATGGTCATTGTAGAGTGTTACAAAGCGCATTAGCAGCCTGGAGAGGAATAGCTCAGGCCCTCAGAGAAGGGCATCATGTGCCTTGTTTTTCCTGTTTAACTTATACTGGTGCATTATACTTATATACAATTTTGTATAAAGTAAAATAATAAAATTATGAATATATTAAATTGATACAGTTT
>NW_009219039.1:0-290 GCF_000690835.1 Fulmarus glacialis
GGGGTGCGGTCCTCCAGCCCGGCTCTGGAGAGCGAGCATGCGTCTCCCCACGCACTCGGGCCATTAGGAGACCCCACAGGGATGTCACTCAGACGCAAAAAAACAGAAAGAGGGGGGAACAACTGTAACCCGGTAACCATAAGAGCTGTGGGAGGAGAAGCAAATAGAAGATGATGGTATATATTTTAATAAATATAGAAGAAGAAAGGGCAGAATTTCCTGTACGGCTTTGTGCATCGGAGAGGCTCTCAGAGGCTGGGAGTGGGTGAGCTCACTTTCCCCCGTGTCAC
>NW_009219039.1:436-4805 GCF_000690835.1 Fulmarus glacialis
GAGCGGTTGGAGGCTCCTGCCCCACCAGTGCCTGTTTCTGCCCAAAAGGCTGGGTTTTAGCCACGGAGACAGCCAGGCTGGCTTTGCTTCTCTAACAACAGGTTGTGCTGCAGCCCCACGTCTCTGCCAACAGCAAGAGAAAGGTCAGACCCTGCATCTGACTCTTGCTCCACCACTGCTCGCAGCCAGGGGTTGTCCTTCCCGTCCCGGTGGAGGTGACAGGAGGCACAGCAGCAGCTGGCTGCGGTGTTGCAGTATGTGCTGGGTACCGAGGCGTGAGGAAAAGTGGCTTTGCCTGGGGAGGGGATGCTGAGATTGCACATAAGGTATTTGCTTTCCTGGCTACACATCCAGACTCCCCAGACATCCCCCTGGGGAAAGGATGGAGTTGGGACAGACAGCAGGACCTCGTGTCTCTGGCTCCTTTTATAGCATGGTGTAGTGGGAGAGGAGGGATTCAGACTGTAGGTTATGCAAGAATTTGCCCCCAGTGTAGGTTCAGCTGTTTCTTCTGTTTGCACACCCCAGCCCCTAGAAGGAGGAGAGGAAGGCTATTCCAGGAGGGTCTTCAATAATTTTTGGTGCCAACAGAGCAGGGGGTATCACTGAGAGCTTTGGAGCTCCAGCAGGTTTGGGCAGTTACATCATGCTGGTGCCAGAACATAGGTTTATGGGATCTGCTAATGACCCTGGGCGGTTTGGGATTGGTTTGTGATGGGAAGCAGGAGGATGCTTGGTGGTTTCTGTGGTGTGTAGTGAGCAAGGAAGCAGAAGAGGAACTTGGGTTGTGTCCTTCCTCTTCTTTGACATATATAGTTAAAAATAATAACAGAACTCCTAAAATACATTGCAACAAGTTCCCAGCCCGTGGAGTTTCCTCTGAGGCAAAGCTGCCTCTTGGGTGCTGGGAACCCGAACAGCCTCTGACGAGCCCCACAGGGCACGCGCGTTGCAGAGCCCCGTGGCGCAGCCCCAGCCGGCACAGGCAGATGTGTGGGCTGTCACTGGTCTTCTGCCTGTGTTTCCAGTCCCAGGGGATGGTGCTGTCAGCAGCGTAGCTTTCCTGTGTGCCCCGGGTGAAACACAGCAAGGGAAGAACGCGACTGCGACCAGCCCACGCGTGAGAAAGCTTATTGAAGAAACCCAAGGTTGGTGCAGCTCTGAGGGCCCTGCTAGAGCGCTCCAAGGGACAGCTCTGTTTGCTAAACGGGGACGGTGTTTGTGTCTAGCTGCAGTTTAACGGTAGGAGAGATCAACGGGGAGATCTGGTTTGGATCACACTCTGCTTGATCCCAGTTCCCGTGTTCCCAAGAGGCTGAGCAGTAGGGTGTCCCCCTCGCAGCGTGCCGATAGCTGCCGGGGAGCTGGCCAAGCTGGGGGAGAGACGGTGTCGTAGCGAGAAAGTGGAATAGTGTTGAGGTTTCCATATGCTGATTACAGCGTGCATTTTTAGTGGTACATGGTTCTGGAGGAAGGAAGGAAAGGGAAGATAAAAATAAAGCTGCAGTCCTGTATTTAGCTATAAACCACTTTGGGATTTTTTTTTTTTCAGTAGTATTTGAAGACTATGCAATAAACAAGCTTGTTCATGAATTTTTTATTTTATACCACTACTGCTTTGAAGAAGTAGCCGGGTTGCTGTGGCATTTCTATAGCTCAGAATCCCTATATTTGCGTGGAGAGGAGGGTTGCAAATTCTCTGTGCCGGTGTCAGGAGATCTGTGTGCGGTGCAGGTGCGCTTTTTTCTAGGACACTTATGTGCAACGTATCTTGAAGTCACTGTGTAATTGATAAAGACATCTTTATCAAATAGGTGCATGCAATATTTGTCTTGCTGAACCTTCATCCAGGATAAACAAATGTGCCAAACTTTTAAAATTCTGAATGATTTCATATGCAAGAATAAGAGAGAATATATTCAAAATGTAGTTGCTACTGCAGATGGGAGAAGAAACTCGGATGCAAATACATAGCAGAAATTGTGTTTCCAGAGATACTGATATAATTGGATTTTACTACAGTTTCTTAACAAAGGACAGTGGTAAATATTTGCTTTGTTTCATGAATCTGACACATGATGTGAGGCCAAGAGAGAAGGATTAATTGGGTTTGAAAAGAATTATGTGGAGTTTAAAAAAAAAAAAACCCACACCGAAACCCCCAAAGAGAAGTGTTTGACATTTGAAGAGGGTGGTTGTGTAGAGATACGAGTGTCCTTAGCTTTCAGTGGGGGCAGGGTAACGGTGGACCTGCCTGCCTGGGCCTCGGGCAGTGGGAGCTGTGGGGAGTGTAAGGCGGGCTGGCAGCTCTGTGTAAAGGTGCCCTTTCCACATGGCAGTCGGCGTGTCCGTGTGTGCAGCCGTAGCACGCGGCCTTTCCTCCGGGAAAGGAAACAACATGCTCCTTTAAACAGGCACTTAATAATCAATGGAGGTTACTGTGCCTGACAGTCTCCTTCAAATGCAGTTATAATCGCCCACATTTGGAGTTAGGCACCTGGCTCCCCACTTTAAAACATGCATTATAAGAAGAGAGTGGATGATTTTTTAAATTTTTTTTTTCTCTCCCTGAAAGTCCAGTTTTAGGATGCTGTTCTGGCCTCACAGCAACAAGAAATCTCAACTGGGCTAGAACTTTGCTGGAGGTGGCCTGGAGAAAGTGTGCTTTTGGCATAATTTACCATAGTTAAGCTCCTAGAGGAAAGACTTAACTGTGGCTTTTTTGTGATTAGAGTAATGTTAGATCCTTCTTTGCAGTGTGAGCTAGAGATGGTCAGCTAACTTCTGTGCTTACATCAGTCGATCCAGAGGGAGTCCTTGAGTTGACAGGAGTTTGACTTGATTTCTCTTAAAGACCAAGTTTTGGATCAATGTATATCATAGCATAACCTCCCGGATGCCCAAGGCCCTGCACAGATGCGTTATTCAGTGCAGAGCCTCGGCTGCAGTGTGCGTCTGGCAGCTAAAAGGAATTGAAAAGCTCTGGGGGTATAGAATTAAGTGGCAGATAACATCAGTGAAAATCATCTGAAGCGCTGAGAGTGAGCTGTGTTGTCTTCTGGGGCTGTGTTCAGCAGAAATTTTGCATGCTGGTTGCTCTTCCAGAAACTGGGGAACAACAGCTGATCAGGACTTTGAAGGCTGGGAACTTATTTACAGGGGCTTGAGTTGTTAAAGGTAGAAGATGGTCTGAGGAGCCTCAGATTGTATCTCTGCAGCCAGCAGGAAAAACCCTAGCTGTCTGCTAATTGCCAGTTTAGTATTCAGCTGTTTGAAGCTCTTTTGCCTGTATATAGCTTATGCAGTATGTACTGGAGGCAAAGCTGTGGGAAGGTGGTAGGAGTGGGTTGGAGAGGCTTTGGGAGAGACCCTTGGAAGTACATCTGACAGGAGTTGGAGCCTTTCAGCTAATTTGCCTGCCTCACACTCCAAAGTTACATGTGAGGGACAAAGAATCAGCTTACTGCAGAGGCGCCACGTCTCCTCTTCCAATCTCTCCCTTTTCCTTCCACTTTCTACAAAGGGTCTATGAAATCGGAGTTACTGTCATGGCACAGATGAATTTCACTGATGAAGCCAGAACCCAAAGGATCAGGACCTGTGATCTTGTCTTGTGTGTCTGCACACTGACTTTACAGCATTGAAATGCTTTGTTGCCTTGTGAAGGGAAGTTTCAGCTTAACCCTGATCTGTTGTAATTAGTAGCTCTAGCTGACATGGGGAGCAGTGTAGTACCCATGTTCTGGTTGGTAAACGTGGTTTGAAAAAGGAGAGCAAAGACAAGCTCTTAACCCTCTGAAATGAGAGTTTGAGAGCTGGTTGGGTTTCATCCCTTTTCTGTGTGGCAGGGCAGACTGCATGTAGCTGGCAATACACAGCTCTTCGCCTGAGCGCTCACCTTGGGTCTCTCCCAGGCATTGCTATCCCCCAACCCTTGATCAGAGACATCAGCACGTCGAGGGATGGGTGATAGATCCTCCCGGCCACGACACTTGGCAGCTGGACAGATGACTGACTCATCAGTGTTTGCGGTTTCTCGTTTAATACTGGGGCTGTTCGGATGATTTAAGTGCCGGCAGTCCAGAGAGGAGGTTGTGCTTCTGCTTCCAGCACGGCTGTGGAGCCATCGCCTTGTCTGCCTCCCATCCGTACTTTTCTTTGCGGGGGGAGGCTGGGGGTGGATCTGCGTTTGGTTGTCAGCTGTGGATCTATCTTGCGAACTGTTTTATTTCCTCCTGGCGATTGGGCTTTTCCATTGGCTCCTCTCGCTCTCTGTTGTTTGCCTGCTGAGGAGCAAATGTCCTGTGCACGACGCTGCCCTGCGCAGCGGGCTGCGGGGTGCTCCGGGGGACCGGGCTCCGCGCCGTGC
>NW_009219040.1:0-58738 GCF_000690835.1 Fulmarus glacialis
GAGGACTGGTGGCCTGCGCCACTGCCTGAAGGGCTGCAGAAGACCTCGGACACGAAAGACAATTTCAGCTAATGTATTTTAAAACGACTACACTCTGTTTGACCGTTAAACTGGGAAGTCCTGTACGTTCTCTGCAATAACACAACTAGTAAACGTGTGCAGCGGGGTCTCTTGCTGCCTGCACGGGATCCCCGTGACCAAGGTGCCCACCCGCGTGTGCCTGTCACCGAGTTTTCCATCTGTGCTTCATTTACTCTGTTCAACTGTTTTATTAAGCGAAAGATAAAATGCACTCTGAAAACTAATTCAATTTATTATTAATTTTGAAATTTCAGTGTTCAGTTTACAAAAGGGCTTAAGGAGGTTCCAGTACCCAAACTGTGTTTACTTTTTACTTGAATGTTAGTAAAAGTGGTAATTGCCAAAAGAGGAAAAACGTCTCTACAATACTTGTTTCAATTAACTAACAGAGCCATCATTAGAGAAACATTAAACTTTAAACTTACGACGTTTCTTCACTGAAATAACATCATCTACAAGCTACTGCCTTAATATTTTGCTTTAATCTATGCAAGAGTTTATTATAACTGAAATTTAATTTAAAAAATAAGCTCTAAGCCAAGTACCCTAATAAACTATCATACTACTTGAGAAGATAAAATAAAACTAACACTGTCTGAAATAAGGACAATTTATACAGAAATCTATCCCTGACAATTAAGTAATCTCAGCAATTACTCCATGCTTTTCCATTTTTATAAGTCTTTCCCCCAAAGCTTTACTTTTGGTTTAGAAGGAAGTATTTATCTTGGGTAACTAATGGGGGATGGGCAATTCGCTCTTATTAAGATATTACTAGCACAGAGTCACTTTCTCTCATTTACTCTGCCTTTGATTTTTTCTAATATATTTAACAGTTGCATAATTTGTTCAAAATACTTATTTCAACACAGACATTTTCTTATTTATAAGCTTGAGGTATATATTGATACCTGGAAAGATTGCAGTCTCTGATCCTTGTCACAAGAAAACTCGAACATGAAAATTAATCTCATGCTTTAGAGAATATTGGAAATTTGATCATGAAAATTACTGCTTTTTCAGTTGTGTTAATTCAATATGAAGAAAAAATGCCTTAATTATTAACATAATTAAGGTTTTTAGGAAATGAGAAAATTATTAGCTCAGATTTACTTTATATGGCATGTGTCTCATACTGAATAAACAAGAATCCACAGAACTAAATAGGAGTAAATGAAGTTGCCATAGTCTGTGAGTTCCAGTGCCAATGTTGAAAGCCTCCACAATTTACTTCTCTTAATGAGTGTTATTGAATATTGACTGGTAATGAAGAGTGCATCTTCTTGCAGGTTAGAATGTCATGATGATTCATTTCGTCTTTGTCCAAATAGTGGTGCATTTTGGGTTTGGTGATATCTGGCTTCTGAGACCAATAAATGCCTTTCCTAGTGGATGGATGTTTTATGTGAGACTGGAGTGTCTCTCCTTGTGTTGTAGAAATCTGGAGCTATGTAGTATAATCAAAGAAAAACAGAAAAGTATATATTTCCCAAAGAGGCATATAAAAGTTTGTAATTGTTTTCATCTTTTTTTATGTTTCTTCTTCACCTTTTCAGCGCTATAAACTGTGATGGCCTTCTTTCAGCAAAGGTTGAAGGGATCTGATTCATTTTTAAAGTGTTTTATTTCTTATGTCCTATCGGAGCAGGGAATCAAATGGGGCTATTTTAGGAATATTTTTCCTAGTGTCATTCATTGCCTTTGGACTCCTCCTGAGATGAGTGGGTTTGATGAATTGAAGAATGGGGTTAGTCCTGTATGACTGAAGGCAGTGAGAATCCTGATTACCCTGATTGTGTGTATGAGTGGATTCAGCAGGGATCTCCTGAAGGAGGAAAGTTAAGCTATAGAGTGTGTCTAGTTGAGATATATAGTGTCTTAAAAATATAATTTTGTACAGATATTTCTTAACTTGGCCAACACACAGCATCTTTAATATCTGCTTTTAAAAAGATTGCACTTCAAGTTCACTCCTGTGAGTAGACCTTTGGGAGTGTGAAACAACCTTCTGCAAGTTTCAGACACAGAGATGCATATCCATGTCAGTCATTGCATAGCTTGTGCGATGCTAGGTGAGACAATATTAACATGAAATTCCTATTGTTTTTTTAAAGGAGAACACATTGTACTAGAATATAGGCAAACTTTGTTGTAGAAGATTATTCTGAATATTTACAATACACTGAAACCTCTGTGAAGAAAACGTTATCATCCCCAAGTGATGTCTGTTGTTTAAGTCGTGATCTGCTAATGCAAGTATTTTGGTTCAGTTATGCTGAACTCACATTTACCTTTTTTGTTGCTTTCACTGTTGACACCTTTTCTCTGCTGGCTTTGAGGATATGCTATGTACACTGTTTTGATTTTTATACACCAGGCCTTCTCTTTTCTCCAGTCGCCTTTCCTACTGCTGTCATGCCTAGTCTTTGCCGTATGGCCAGAGTCTGCCCGTCAGCTTGGCTGAGCCCTAGGGACTACTTGGGAAGTAGACCAGGATCCTGTTTCTAGACTTCTTGATCTAAAGTCATATTCTTCACCCTTTCTTGAAAATGTTTAATAGCTGAAAGTTGCTGTAAATTACAACAGTGGAATGTAGATGTACTGGATCTCATCTGTCATGTCTCTTCTCTGTTCCCACCATCCTTCTCCCCTTCCCCTAAATGTGGGAGCTCTAGTAATGTCAATGTTGTGCTAACAGACAGTACCCTTACAACAAGGGAACACCTTTCTGGCAATTTTAGGTCCTCAGTGAAACTCTAAGCACTGGTACCAGCTTGGAGAGGCAAAGAATCCATGGCCAATTTCAGAAGGTAACTTTGGTTTTCCTTTTGACATACTGCTCTTATTTTTTCTCATGTATTTCTTTTTTAAGATGGAGAAGGAAAAAAGCTTTTTACCTGTATGTTCAAATTCTGTTAAAAGAAGAGTGTCACATTGGGGGACAATTACTAAAATACAGAAATTCTTTGAGAGAGAAATGTTCTGGGGTTAATAAATATCTGACTAGGTATCTTTATAATGGGTTATCCATTAAAGTATATGAGATATGAAAATGGCAGGATTTCACTGTGATTCTTTTGAGTTAGATATGTTTGCATTTATTATTTGAGTAACTTGAGGTGTTATGTAGGTGAATAACAAGACAAATGTAACTTGACCCACTTGTTCCAATCATTATTGTGTTTATGTCTGCCGATTTACCTAGTTTGGATTTTGCTCATTTTTAATATGTACAATGTGTTTTGTTTTAATTTGCCGTAATCTATAACTTGCAGATGAATTATTTTATTTGTCGTTGTGAAATAAAGCAGGAAAGTGTGTTTTGACAAATAAAACCCCTGAGCTAAAGCCATACGGTACCGATGTACATGTGTTATCTGGCAAGGTACATGTGCTGTCTTTCAGTGGTATCTTATGAAACGTTGGGCAAAACACAATAGCTAGTGATTTCAAGAAAAATCCTGACAATCTGCATGCCCCTGCTTTCATATCCACCTTGAGATATCTGGAGCTATGTCTTTCGTTTGTCATATATTTGCAGCCCCCCAGATACAAACTGAAATAGGATTTCAGGATGTGGAAATCGGGTTTGGTTTAAAAGCAATTAGCAGCTGTTTTCTCTGTTGTCTTTGCTATTTCCTTTTTCCCTATTCTAAATCATAATTTGCGTACTATGAGGCCAACACTGTTAAGAGTACTGGTTTAGACATCTTTATTAGCTAGGAAATGCTATTGATTTTGGTTTTGTTTTTGTTTAAAATGTCTAGCTCTCTGCATTCAGGTTTCTCACTGACAATGAGGTCTATATGCTCCGCAGTGTCGCAACGTAAAGGCTTGGCAAAAGAATTGTTTTGTAACTGTTGCAAGAACTGTGGAAAAATAAATGTTTATTGCAGAGTGAGGCAATACTATTATTCATATTGTAGTTGTATGAGGCAAGGCAATCTTCTGATTTTGATGAAGACTTATGGAGTCTAAAAATAACTCATCCCCAGTACAGAAAAATATGTGAAAATATACAGTCCATCCCTTAAATCCACAGCATTAAGTTAAATTAATAGAAGAACTTGTACGGTACGTGATTGAATCCGTGAGGGATATAGTGTGATATTGTATATTTGCCTAAAAGCTCACTCTGACAGCAAAAACAATGTACCACAGTATGTTTCTTTCTTATCTAATGGAAAGAATAACACACAGAGGCTCAATTCTTGTAATGAAAACCCCCACATTAATTTTATTTTTTGATGTGTCATTGTAATTCAAGAGATGTTTTTAATCTCAGGATTGCTAGGGCACAATAAACCATTTAAAAAGTATTTGGCAAAGATCCCTGTGCTTAGCAACAGCTCCTTTCATTTAAAACTGTTTTTTGAACCAAGCTATTCAAAGCTTTGTTCCACTTATTAAAATAAAGTATCTTACTTCAAACAAGTATTTCAGAGAATGTAATCAAGAGGACAGCATTCAAATACAATGTACAGAAAACATAAAAGGTAGCAGCATGAAAAACTCAAATACTTTGTATATGTTTCCTTGTTTTTCATTAAGAAAAACTATATAAAAATATACTCATGGTTTTATTTTTCTTTGTGCCATTATAGGGTATTTAATACTCCATTTCTTACCATGTTCTGAAATTCATTACTAGATTTAAAGTAAAATTAGCTGTGAGGTATTTTAGTGAATGAGATACTGCATTAAAGTGGTGTATTTTGTAGTCATCTAGGTGATATAAAACAGCAACAGAGAAGCTAAATATAGAATAATGTCTATTCATTTTGCTGCTGGCTTTGTACTCTTATGTGAACTACAGTGTTAATATATTGCACAGTATAATCATGAAAGCTCCGCTTTCCGATGAGGTATACTTGTTCAGCTTCAACTTTGTTATGTAAGTTTACATTGACAATGTATTTCAGATTTTCGTGAATATCATTTTCACTTTGGTTTAGTTCTGCCTTAATTTTGTTTGCTTTTTGTATCAAAAGCATAGCCATGATAATAATGGCTCCAGTAACAATGCAAATGCAGTTTCCCTTCATCAGTGAATGGATATGGTTCATTCTTCAGTGGTTCCTATTTCACTTGCATACCTCAGAAAATAAGGAAGGATGCATCATGCAAGCATCCTTTTCTGTGATCCGAAGTACAATTTTATAGGATGCCAGGTGCTTTTTAGAGAGTCCTAAGAGTCCTCAGTTCTCTCTGAAGTTAAGAGAGGGTGAAGTGAGCATTAGAGAGGGCTGAGCATAAAGAATAATTCTGTTTTGGAGAGGATTTTGCTATCTTAAAATTTTGCCTTGTTTAGAAATGAGAACCCCAGACTTGAAAATCCCCAGTCAAGAGAAGGCTCTGGATCTGTAGCTCAGGCTCTAGCTCTGACCTGCTTCCTCAGGCTGTGGTTCCTAGGGTTACAAACATGGCCAACAAACCTTCTACCCTGCCACGTGGGTTCACAGGAGACTATCTTGACCATCCCAGATGTAACTGATAAAGCGTTCATGGTCCACCAGAGGTTTAGTGATAAATACCTGGAAAGGAGCTTTGAATAATGGTAAGTTTGTATAGATAATGCTGTATAACTCACGGCGGATGGCCGTGACTGTAACATCAGTGCAATTTTTAATCTCACATTGTGTGGGCAGAAAAATGGTTATTTCCAAGATGTTAAAAAGCTAATCTATTCTGTTAAGTTTTTGTATCTTGCATAGATATAGCTTCTTTCTTTTTTTTTTTTCTTTTAATTTTACAAACCAAGTTGGGAGCCTTGACATTTATTGGGCCCCCATATTTTTCATTTATAATCTCTCTAGTCTTCACCATCTGTTATGACAGTAAATAAGTTTCAAATAAGCCATATCTTCCTCAGCATGAGTTGCTTTTTCTGCAAAAAAAAAAAAAAAAAAAAAGTTGCAGTTATATGTGATATTTGAAGTCACAGCTTGTCTTCAAATATTTAGTAGCATATTCCTGTGCCAAGGGATATCAATCTGCCATTCGCCTTGCTTACAGTATAATAAAGATTATCTATTCCCTTCTTTCATAGATATGTCAAGGCCTTTAATTACTATAGTTCAGGAAGTAGCTCTTTCCACAGGCTTTTTCCATTTTGCTTTGACTTAATATGGTTCCTTCTTATCTTTTTGCACATTAAATTCCAAAAAGAGGATATAGTGTCTGACTTTGGTGGATGAACTGTGATCTTCCTTTACAAGTAAATTCCTCGGCTATAACAACAGCCACTTTTGTTGTTGTAAACTTCATTAGTGGTTGGTGTGTATTTCAGATGTTGGTACCCAACCTTAAGAAGTTTGGCAGAGAACTTTTTTTTTTTCCTTATACTATACGTAGGCATGGGGGTAGATTTGAGGAGCCACGTATAGTTTATTTTTTTATCTTTATCTTTTTATTTTTATTTTATGCCATGGAAGTACACTCCAGTGAGAAGGGATCTGACTCAGAAGTCAACTGTGTGCAGGCATGCCATTTTGCTTTCAGATCTTTCCAAATTTGTCTGTTTCCTTGATTATGAATATTGTGTCACATGGAGGCATTTTCTTTGTCCTCTGAGAATAGTGGTGTAAAATCATAGGTGGTTTTTATTGATTGGCTAGTAAACTGCAACACATGTTTCCTTGACACGTGGCCAAAGTACCTCCTCTAACAAGGAAATGCCCAAACCTGAAAGTATTGCTAGAACAGTAAACATTAATGTTTTTTGTGGACTGTATTTTTTACATTCTTTTAAACTGTTCAACAGGTAATCTCTAGCCCATGAGCTTCCCAGATGTGTTAGCAGGTATCTTATGATAAATCAGTAGCCATAATTGCTCCTTCTCCCTTCCATCCCTAACATGTAATATTCTGTGGTTCCAACCATCCCCATACCAAAGTATCTTTTTTGCATCCTCCTTTGATACTTCTGAAGGCTGTAAATATATTTACTAGGTAAATTTTAAAATCTGCTTCTTTGGTCAGTACCAATTGGTACTTTCAGAATGGCATGAAGAGGATATTATGATTGAGCATAGCTTTGCAAAACAAAAGGAGTTGAGGTTGACTGCAGTGTGATTTATGTGAAAAGACTAAGGCAGCTTCTGCACTAGCTACAACATTCATGATGCAAAGGTACTTTTGAATAAAGAAAGAGGTTTTATAGCATTAAAATAAAGTCTGTTATAGTCAAAACTGATGCACGATTAAGATTAACTCTTTTGTTTGTATGAGGATTTCACTATCATTTTGATATTCATAAGCTTCTTACTATGACGTTAAAGGTTTTATTTTTATGTATGCAATTGTTTTTCCTTTTCACCTGTAAATAGAGTAATTGCACTTTTTTATGATTTTCCAGTATTAGATTAATTTTATAGCATGTTCTGAAATTTCATTCTCTTTCAGCATCAATCTTTGTTTTCTTTTTATTACAGAATTATACTTACAAATAACATCATTTCATAACAATAAACATAAAAATATAATGCAATATAGCAGTTACAGGTTTATAGAGTAAACATTTCATTTGAAAGAAAATTCCACTAGCTTATGCTATTATTTCACAGAAGTGGCAAGGTCAGAAACTCTGAGGGTTAGTAACAAAGCCATTTATATCCTAAGATGGGGGGACAAATATTCAGGGATCAGTGACTACACTTGTGAGAAAGCATAGAAAGAGGGTATCTTGTCTACAGTTTATCTTTTTTGGAGAAAGCGTCTTGGATAAAACACTGATTTTCAATTTAGAGTTAGTGTACAATGTAGGGTAAATTGTGTCAAAGCCAAATGATATTCCACAGAATTCAATTTCTTTCACCTTACGTTGCTGAATGCCAGGTATTTCAAAAGAGAATTAAAAATCTCCCCACGCTACTTTTGCAGACTAAGCACGCTTCTAGATAGCATAGAAAGATGACAAGTATGAAGCCAGATGATTTGTGCAAGGCAGGAGCTGTTTAAGAAAAATGTTTTTTCCTTAGGAAAAAAAATTAGGAGAATTTTCAAAGGTGCAGAATGGAATCTGTGATCAAAGTATGAAAAGAAGAAATAGACAGCTATCAGGGGATTCATAGGGAATTTGGAGTAGGGAAGTGTTTTGCATTGGATGAGGACATCTATGTGATCTCCTGATCACTTACCAAATGCTCTGCTCACTTAATACGGATTTGCTTACCATGAAGCACTGTGCTGGACCAGGATCTTTCCCTGGCTTGCTTTTGCAGCAGTAGTAAAATTAAATTAGAAATATCTTGGAATTATATCAATGTTAAAAGGAGACTTTACAATTAGAAAATTGTTTTGGACTAAGAGGACAATTTTCTGACAGTTAAATGTCTTTTTTTTTTTGTCACTTTTCAATGTAAAAATGCACTTAAATTTATGCTAAAGAACTTTTAGAATGATACAGTCTTGAATCCTAAAGGATTCAAACTCCTACCTAAAGGAGGAGTTTTGTCTCACGGTAAGAGCAAAGTCAAAACACTGTTTTCAAGACCATTAAACATCTCTGCACAATGCTATTATTTTCCCATGTGGAGTGGCTTGCCCTGAGGTCCCTGCCGCATCCTGTAGATACGTGTCTCTAATGCTCAGCTAAAGCACTTCCATTTTCTTAAGATAGCATTTAATTTTTTGAAGACCCTTCTTTAGAAACCCAAGAATTGTTTGCAAGTCTCTTAAGTCAGCGCCTTCCAAGGTTTTTTTATTATTTTCTTCATTTTTTTTAAGTCATATGCATTAAAGAGATGCTATGTAAAACAAAATTAGGTGAATTTGCTTCATGCTGTTTTTGCAAAGTAATGTTTGTTGACTCTTATTTCCTTATTACCAGTATTTACAAGTAGTGTCTTTAATTATGTACCACAGAATCTGACTATAATTCCCAGCTCCACTTCCCATTTCCTGTTTGTTTCTAGGCAATATATGTTGATTGTCAGGTTTTCAGTACTTTGTCCTTTTTCAGTCCTCTAAGATACCATTACTTGTCCTGAGATTCTGTGAACAGTTACCCAGCTGGCAGATTATCAGGTCCCAGTAATTTGAAAAGTCTAGTTCAATGAGTGCTTTCTGACCTCTTATATCTCTATTTGAGGCTGAGATTTCACCTCTTTCTTGTTAACATTTGTGGTAGTCACCTACATGATTGGCCTTTGTGTGAAGGGCGGCGCATGTGTTGAAAACTTTAGAATGCACATTGTCATTTGTTGATAATGCCATTGAATATTGAACTACTGAACTACGTTTTTCCTACTGTTGATGTGCTTACAGCATGACTTCTTGGTTTTTGCTTTAATAACTGTAATGTTTCTTGCTATGTGCATCTGTGTCCTTCTGAGATTAATCCCATGTTAGTCTTTTGTGCGTTCCCTTAGCCATGTGACCTCCTTTCCCCTTTCTGTGTGCTTCTCTCTTCTATGCGAGATCAGTGAGTAACTCACAAACACTTAGTGAATTCATCATTTGATCTGCCTGCTTAAAATCCATGGATTTTATTTTGCTGGTTTTCTTTTCTTTCTTTTTTAAGGGTCTGAACTTTCTCATCTCGTTCAGCTTACCTTATGCCCTCCCATTCTCAGCAAGTTTCTCTCTACAAACAATAAAAGCATTCCTTGTAGCTATCTCCTCCAGTTGCAAAAGCTGTCATTGATGCTTTCTAAGAATTTGCAGGCCAATTTGTGTTTTCTTTCTTTTACAACATATCCATGTATGTAAAATCTCCCTGTTTTGGCAAACTCGTTTTTAGTATTCTACCAGCATCTCACAAAAAAGCCTCATCCACCTAATTTTCTTGATCTGGTATTCTGTAGTAGGTAGTTATCATGACAAATGCCTATGTTCTTTATCGTATGTAATCTTGCTCTTTGCATTGCTGATCTTGAAGCAAATATATAAAGAGTTGTCTTCTAACATAGAAAAATGATGCAAGAGAAGAGGCCAGTTCAGGCAAAACTCTAGAGTGCTATCCTTCAAAGTCGAGCTCTTGGAAGCTTAATTCAGCTGTAGGAGCAGAGAGGGCAACCTTATAATATTTGCCCTTTGAAATGCTATCTTTCAGGGGTGACCTTTAAGCTAACTTGGGAGTCTGACAACCTGGGTCCTCAGCACAAGATCCTTTTCACTGTCAGCCTCTCACAGTTGGTGTCATCTCTGCCCTTGTTCAAAATAGTATCTCCTTCCGATTTTACCTGCCTTGCTTCATAACTCTCTCCTAACTCATGCTATCATTCAAGTCAAATAGAGTTAGTGGACTGTTCCCTTCCTTTTTCAGAGACGACTTTGAGTTTATAATTCTGTTGTGTTCTTTACAGACCTTATTCCTTCTGGGTTAAATATTCTTCTCTCTAGTAACAAAACCATTCAAGAACATTGTAGTACTATGGGAAGATTCATAGTCCCGCAGCACTGCACACTCATTTTGGAACTTAAGCAAACATTAACCATGAAGTTAATCAGGAAAGAACTCAAACACCCTCCTGACCTGGCAGGAGTAAAATAAGAATGTGACAGCATATAAAATTAGGGAAAACTATATTAAATCATATGGACAGTTTCCAAGAACAGAAGAGTCCACATGATTACCGAATCAGCCATTGCCATCTTTAGCCGTGACCATTGTGTAGGTTTGCTCATGCTTGTCCAGGCTGTGACTAACGCAGGTGTTTCTAATAGCAGCTTTTAAGAATTCATGCATCCGTTTACATAGCTTTTGGAGTTCTGAACCAAAGTTATGCATTTTAATAAATGAGCTACAAAACTTAGAAGGCAGATTCATATGAATGAAGTTGAAAAGTCAGTAGGACTTTTTGTAATAGATCAGATCTGTATTATGAATTTCAGTAGTTATTTTTATTTTCTTCAAAAACGTTGAGAACTATTCTGCGTTTGGTTCACCATAGTCACATCCACACTGTTCCTAAGGGCTAATTTATTAAAAACTCCTCTTGCTGAAGAATCCTGCATGAGCCCACACCTTAACCCCTGTAGTGCATCAGATGTGCACGCTGTATGTGAGATGGAGTGGTCTAGGGCATAACGCCTGTCCCTACGACTCTTGCAGCCTGCCTGCCGAGGCCCTTCTAGCACTCTCTTTTCCTTGATTCATCTGCACTGTGCAGAAGCCGTGACCTGAGATGTGTCCCTAGTTCATGGGAGCTTGTACATCTTTATCAACAAGACAATCGTAGAAGGGAGGGCCTAAAAAGCCCTGTGGGATTTTCAGCTTTGACTTCTGCATTTTTCCACTGCATTACTAGGGCCTGTCAGCACTTTGTTCCTGATTAGTCGGGCAGCTAACAGAATACCACTATCTCTGTACTTCTCCATACTTTTCTGTACTGTATTGTGTTCTTGCCTTGTCAGTGTATTTTTTATCTGTACAGTTGTTTCTTTGGTTGAATTCAATATGTTTGTTTTTCTAAATGACAGCAAAACTCATATTTTGGTGTACTTCCATAGTACTCCATCAATCACGGGAAGAGGACGTTGACACAGTGTTAGTGTTTTTTTAAGTAAAACCAGGGCGGTTTTATTATTTTGTTGTGTACTATTTTCCACTATTCCCGTTAGACTGGGAAAATTGAGATTTCATAGGCCTGATCTTCTCAGCTAATGTTATGAGCTAAAGCTAAGTAGCACTTGTTAGAAAACACATTTTGTGTTCAGCTCATTCTTCTGTTTGTCATAGATGTAACAGATACCGTGCATGAATTGAAACTGGGTTGTTGTTTTTTTTTCAACTCAAGCTCTATTTAGATGATTGCTAGTTAACTATATTTCAAAGATTATGTTTATTTTTTTTATGAAAAGATAGGTAAATTTTTCACTCAGTATCTATAGTTGAAGTAGCATCAAGTAATACGAAGAACAAATATGTAAGAGTTGTGCAAGATGATATGAAGGGAAGAGATAATAGGAGAGAGAAATTAAAGAAGATCAGAACAGAAACAATGTCTGGTTTGGCCAGGATTAGGTCTCTGTCCATCAGATATGAATTAAAGGATTAAAGGCAATGTGAAGGCTGAAAGGCAAATGGGCAAGACAAAGTCAGAATACTGTTCTCTGGAAGTTAATTACACTACTGTAGCATGCTGGAGAAGGGCAGCAAGTTTATAAACGAAAAAGTAGTTGAGGGGTTGTAATTAGTAGTACTAGCAGTATTTAAAGAAAAGGAGTTACAACGTACGTGTTGTTACTGTTTTGGGAAAGAAGGAAAGCTGTGAGAGAAGAGGATTGCTGGGTGTGTGAGTCTATGGATGAACACTGAAGGAAAGTGGGCAGTTGCAGATTGACATATTCACAGTAACTGTGGATTCCCTGCAGGGTCAAAGACCAATAAATAGGAAAGGAGAATACATGAAGAAATAGGTGCTGTCACTAGACTGTGGCTGATTCATGTTCGCAAAAATTGTCTGTTTTGCAGAGAATTTGAAGTGCTGAAGGGTTTGTATAATATGTTATTATGTAGAAGAGAGATGAGACAGGATTTCTGTTTAGGAAATCCAGATGAAGAAAACAGATACTAAGTACATAGTGCAGATGATGTAGGCAAGACCACAAGCTTAGTGGAGAGGAAAAACCTGATATTTGGATGTTCTTCAGATATGCTCCTGAACGCACAGGAAGGAACTCTGAATATTCTATATATACCATTAATGAGTGTGAGTTTTGTATGATGTATCCTTATTCATAGCTTTATGAAGTAGACTTCCTAGTCTTTCAAATTCTTCTCAGGTAAGAATTTTTACATGCTCCTAAAATTTTATACATCATCTTTCTGAGACCATTACTACAGATAAAAGCAGAACTTTTTTATGAAATAGCATACACTTTTCAGCACTACAGTTTCATCTTTCTTCTGCA
This sequence comes from Fulmarus glacialis, assembly GCF_000690835.1. Lineage (NCBI taxonomy): Eukaryota > Metazoa > Chordata > Aves > Procellariiformes > Procellariidae > Fulmarus > Fulmarus glacialis. The sequence continues at coordinate 12,940 of NW_009219040.1, forward strand.
TCATTCTATAATAATATTTATTTCTTGATTACACCTGTGCGCTGAATATAGCTGCTTTGGATCTGCCTAGTGAGAAGTTTAATTCCCTTGATACAGCTGATGACATTAATTTAGAATTGTGTAAAGTCTGAGTGGGATTTGCTTTTTCTAATGAAAATATTATGATAACTAGCTAAAATAGTTTTTTTGATACAAGTGTTATTACATTTATAAATGTAGTGTGTTTTATATGCCTTAACACCAAACCTTGAAGTACTCTGTTCATTCTTTGCCATGATGAACATTGACCACTTACTTCTAGCTGTTTCCAGCTCCTTAGATAGTGTTGTTATTTTTAAAAAAACTTGCCCTCTCATTCAGGATTATTTTCTTTAATAAATGCTGTTGAAAAACTGACAACTTTTTTTTTAAACCCCATGTAACTATTAATATATATAACTATTATGATCTATACAACTGTCATAACTATTGAAAAATCAATAAAATTTGTGAGTTTTTCATAGGAGTGCATTGTCCAGTGATAGGTATCTAAAAGATCTGACTTTATTCGTATACAAACAGATTTTGTAGCTACAGACCACTGGTTATGGAAAGTTCAGAGGTCTCTGCTCCTTCACAAGCCCAGGGGCTGGAGTAGAAGCCACAAACTGCTGTGGAAACACACTGTGGCATGCAGTTTTGGGTAGATTTTGTCCCCTGCGATCCGTATGGTGTTCCACGCGCATAGCCAACTTACTCGGCCATTGCAAAGAACGTGGGGGGACTACACTTACTGAACAAAGATTATTCTTCATGAGTAATTTTCTTGCCTGTCGTTTTTTGGATAAGAAGCAATTTTTAAAATGTGTTGTCAGAAATCCATCCCTTATGCAATAAAAAACTCAAAAGCTGTGCCTGATGACATACAAGATGTCCAGATCTGCATTGGCTCCTTCTCTGCAATCTGTTTACAAAAGTTAAAAAATGCAGCAGAATGAGTTGGTTTGTAAAGGTGCTTTTTGAATGCTAAATCATATCTGCAGAACTGAAACACTAAGATTTGTTTTGTTCCGCTACACAAGAGTCTTCTGAAATAAGTTTTAATTTAAATTGAAACATAAGATTAACACAAATAGAACAGAAGAATAATTTACATACAGACTCCTTTTTTTTCCCTCTCTCAATGGAAAGAATTCTATGAATTGAGGAAATAATACATTTATTTGTGGTTCCTATGGTAGTTTGTATTATTTGCCAAAAAAAAATCGGAAAATTACGTGTAATTATTATTATCTTTTCCAGTATTATTCATACTAAACTGTCATGTGGAATTTTTTATCTACTGAAAATCCTTATCAAAAGACTTTTGAATTTACCAAAATATTAATTACTGATATATTTTTAATTTAAATAATGCTTATTCCAGATATTTTGAAGTTGTATTTTGATTCTGAATGAGTAATTTGCTTTTTAGAGATGTGGTGTGCCTCATTTGCCATTGATTTAATGTGAGCTAAAAGGCTTAGCATATCTGAAAACTAATTCAATGATTTTATGCTTCTCTTGAGATCTCTTTAAACCTGCAGGGACTTGGAAATTCCCAAATAATTGTTAGGAAATACTGCAAAAGAAATAACTACTTCTGTCTCAGGTTTGCAGAAATTTCAATTAATAGAGTGTATGGAGTCTTATATACCCACTTCCTCTAACCACTGTTAACTGTTTTAGTTTTGTTAGCATGGCTATAAATTTCTGGAACTATATGGCAGTTGAGCTCACTCCGTTATTTTTAGTGGGTTTTAGTAGTTTCCCTTTGAAGACAATCGTCCTCATTTCCCTCCAACATCCTACAGGGCTAACATTCGGGGACCAAAAGACCATGCATCCACCAGGATATGTGGCACATGAAACCTCGCAGGGTTAACTCCTCGAGATTTCTCAAGGAAACAGCTGCTGATGTGCTGTGCTTCTTGCCTGTCATGCTGATTAATAGTGCCTTGGTATTTCCTTAAGTGTCCCTCGCTGTCTGTGTTTTTGTGTAGTCACAGTTGGAATCAGAGCTCACTCAGTGCTTCTGTTTTTTGTCAGCACAGAGAGCCTCCTCTGCACCCCGTGCTTACGAGCTGCACCAGTACAAGTAAAATAATAATTCTGGTTACCTAGCAGTGTTGAACAATTACCAAAATTTTGTAAAGGCTTTAAGCGTGGACCAAAACAAGTTTAAGCGTTCTTAAGACTTTCTGTTCTGTTTCAATTTCTTGTCCAAAGTGAGTGTTCGCAGGCAAACTTTAAGCTTCTGAAAAATGCCTTTGGTTGCAGCGTACTCCAGCCAGCCCCTTCTGGTGGGCGAACTACTGTCTGCACGTGGGCTCTGCTGCTCTGCGTGACTGTGTCAGTTGTCCCCGAGTTCATGCCAGTATTGCTTGGCTGCAGTCTGTAGCACTGTGTCGTAGGAAAAACATGCTCTAAATTTATTTCTCATTATTTGTTACATTTGTGTCCACCTCTGAGCCATAAAGGAAAATTCCCTTTATTATCTTAGTAGTAATGCAATTACTGGTCTGTGAGGGGGGTTTGTTTGTTTGTTTGTTTGTTTGGGTTTTGTTTAAATGTTGCATGACATAGTGCTATTAGCGTTTTTATGGAGTAATGATGATGAAAGAGGAAACTGCATTCCAGTGGCAGGTCACCTCTAGGTTAAAAGAGGAAAAAAACATGCATTCTCTGTCCTGATTGCCTGCCATGGAAGCAATGGTACCTAAATGTTCATGTCAAGCATTTTGTACTGAGTAGTAATCTAAAATATACCTGATACAAGGCACAGCGCAAAAAGTAAATAGCAGGGTAAAATGCAAAATTATTTACACAAAGATAAAAGTATATGTGTAGGTAAAATAGTTGTAGACCATGGGCTGTAGACAAATATAAATTCTTTGTCCTGCTTGAGCCTTAAAGTTTACATTGTTACATCTGCCAATATTCATGTGCAACTATCACGATTTTGTGAGCTTTATGATATTTAGACAAGTTTCACAATAAGTGACATACAAGTCAGTAATACATTTTTATTCTACAAGCAATTGCCATGTATTTTCACCACGGTCTTCCACAAGTTTATATAAATGCTAACATAGGGGCCAACACGGTATTGACATACTGAGAAACAGGATGATTTTTTTTAAGGTAGATCACCTTTCTAATGTTTCAAAGAAGCTGCCTAGAGAATAATATCAGTATGAAATTATCATTTCTACATATCTGGCATTGTATAATTTAGTGCTGTCTTTGCTTGACAAACTTAACAAACATACATATGTGGTAATGGTAAAGGTGACCTGTGTGATCCAATCTATTGAAAAAAAAATTGCTATTTTGCTCCTTTAGCCCAGGATGCTCTTGCTAGTTTGTGAATGTCCACGCTTTTCCTTGTCATTAATGAAAATACTCAAAAAGCTAAAAACAATTATATTAGTCTCATTAAGGTAGCTTTCAAGTTCAGCCATGTGGACTGAATTAAGGAAGAGTATTTTTGTACTTCTGGACCAGAAAGGAAATGACTTACGCTTGACCGGGCACTAAAATCATCTTCCGAGAGGAGTGTTAGGCTGAAAATACACAGATCATGAATAAAATTTCAGAGGAAAAAGAACCTCATTTCAGGTGGTTTAGGTTTGATTTTGTCCGTACCAGAAGAAACCTCCACTTTAAAGGTGAAATACCATGAAACACTTTACTCTCTTCTGAAGATGCAAAAACTTGAATTGTCACAGATCTAGTTCAGATTCATCACATGTTCTGGTGGTTGTCTGAATCAAATTCCTCTAAAAATGCAGGTGTGAACTTGAAAAAAGAGCTTCTATGCAAAATGCAGTGTTTGGTGTTAGAAATGAGTTCAAGGAACCTGTCTGTCAGCCTTCTATGATTTTCATCTCCATCTGGGCCTACAGGGGCAGCTCCATTGATTCAGTAGAATTATGCCTTTTTGAGTTGTTATTTATTTGATGGGAGCATTAGTATGTATCTCATTGAAAAAATATGTATCAGCTAATTCTGTTTGATGAATGAGTAAGGAAAGACTCTTGTGAATTTTTAATATACCTGAAATATCTGGTGCATCTGTGTCCTCATCAATGAGAATACCCTAGTTTTGAGGAAGATAACATTTGTAGCAACTTCATTTCTGTTTTATACAATATTACCTTCTCCAGAAGCAATATTACTTTAAAAAAAAAAAAAAGTAAAAATTTAGCTGCACTAATATTTAGGTCTTTTCAGCTCTAAATGTTTCATTTCTTAAACTAAAATTTCATTTCTTAGAAGAAGAAATTTAAACAAGTGAAAATTGATATTTACAAAAATAACCACCCTGATTAGATTAACATCAGAATGTCTCAATTTGCCTGTGGAAACATATTAATGTAACGGATTCTTTTCTGAATTGGATGACAGACAGATTGATGTGTCAACAGAGAAAAGAGTTATAACCATCAATGTGTCTCTCATTGTTTGACAGTGATTTACTACTGTCCAACAAGTCTGTTAGCTTAACTTTCAAATTGAGTTGTTCACAGAGTGCATTACGCTACAAGCATTTTTTGCTGTGATACACAGACCAGTAACATGGCTTCCCAAGACTGCTCCAACAGACTATCACACCCTGAAAGACATTGTCAGACAGCCCCCCTGCTTGTGCAGGGTACCCTAAAGTCACTGACTCGCCATCAGTCACACATGCAGTTCTTCTACAGGAGAGGGTCTGTAACTGAGTTTTTAGTTTTGGAGTTCAAGAGGAGTATCTTTTTTGGAAACGCAAAGCTGCATTTTCTTTTTTATGCTTTCTTTTTTTAGGCCTGAAAGGCACTTTTTCATCTTAAATGGAAAATTCTAATGAATAACCGAATTCTGTAAAAACAGAAAATGACTAATGTGTGCATGATCAAGGCATCTGTGATCTTGGAGATGTAACATCTACACAGTATTTAACTAATGGGTAGCTCAAGATTGGAACTAGTGTTAGTACAATTTTAGAACTCATCATCTAAATATAAATATAAATTCCTATGTTCTTAGATCCAAAAGTTTAGCTAAGGCAATGGAAAGCCTTGAGATCCTCAATCCTCACTGAATCAGCTGAGAAAATCCTTTTTCCTTTCAACTGTTTCAGAGTCATAGCATTAATTTTTCACTGTGTTATCACTGGATTTTCAGAATTCATTGCAGCAGAATATTCTCATTTACAATTGATAATTGTATTTTCAGTTTTAAATGTGTGTACCTTTATTTATGATCTGATAAACCAACTTTGCTGTAGATTTTAATACAAAGAGAATCTGGTCCATCATAAATGATCAGCTTAATTATCCATTCATTCACCTTTGTCACTCTTACTAAAATAGTTTGCAAGCAATGTAGGCTACACTAAAAAGTAAAGATTGGAGTCTATCTAGCACTCATCAGAGAAGGAAGATGCTTGTCTTTATTCCTGGTGTAACAATGAAATGGTGAATTAATAATTTTAAAGACATTTAAACACCTTCAAGAGAAAAGGGTGATTTTGATCAGAATGGACAAGGCTGCAATTCTGCCGTGTTTTTCCTCTATTATTTTGGTAGAAGTAATTTATCCAGATTCATATAATAATTCTCGGTATATTTTTCCTACTTAAAAGTTTTGTGTATTTCTGCTTTGCTTTTTCTGAGCTCGGTTTGACCAACCACCGCATTTTTTACATCACTTGGAAAACCATTGTGTCCTTGGGCCTTTTTTCAGTTATGTGGTAATTTTCATAGCAGTTTTCTGTAATCTGTGTTGGCATTAGCAAAGGACGTCCTTATGTCCCTGACTCTCTTGGCGTGAATACATGCTGGTAATTATATTTCTATCCAGAAGTAAAGTTAATGGTTCAATACATATACAGTTAATAGCGACCTCACTCTTATTTGCTATATTTTCCTCTGTTGCCTATTCGTGAAAACTCTTGCTGCTTTTTAACACATCAATTTGGTACTTGAATGAAGTATGTCAGGCCATCATTTACATGGCAGTGTTTTGCACATACAGCTTTCCAGAGATGCTGTATTGGTGTGTTTCATCTCTGTAGCACATTGTTACATACAATTAGACATTAATCAGTTCTTGTTGATTTCTATGATTCTGACACAGTTTAGCACGAAGTTGGAATATCCATTGAATTCTCAGGGAGGGTAGGGATGTTGAATGTTTGTCATTAAAATACCTTAAAAATAGCAAAATAGCGTATCAAAATTATGTACACTTCAAATTAATAATTTCTATTTGGAGGGGGAATTTTTTTAAATGTTCTCAGGACCCTTAGTTGCAGAAAAGAGTGTTAACTGTGACTGAAACTGCCATACATAGAAATGTTTTAGGGTTAGCTAAATCTGAACTGATGTCAACTTGCAAATGTGAATAATCAGGAAGTCTCGGATACAAAATTATTTCATGTTCAAGTTCTCAATTTCCTTGCAAAAGATGACTGGTTTTGTCTGTTGCAAAAAAATGGCAAGGTGACATATTGTGTTTGGACTTGCTCATCCGCTTTCTGAGGAAGTATAAAGAGAGAGGAGTAAGCAAGCTTCACACAGTTGCACAAGGTCAGTCCACAACCATGAACCAAGGACACTGAAATGTCTAAGATAACTCAGAACCGAGTGAAATGTATGTCAGGTTGCATTTCATGGTCAACATATTTCATTGGTCATTCATTTAATGTGCTACATTTTCTACTCTTTGTATTCTCTTTCTATAGGCTTTGCATAGCATGAGGAGCAGTATCAGTATTACTAGCATAGCATAAGAAAATTCTACAGGCTAAAAAGTTGTTTGTTGTCAGAAGACCCAGCATCAATTACTATGACAAATAAAACATGGACTGAAGAAGAAATTGCAGTTTCCCTCACACATAAACGGTTCTATTGTAATTCAGCCATCCCATCTGTTAGAGCAAAATTGAAAGTTTACAATAGAGCATATGTGACTTGAGGAGTGTGTTTCTCCTTTAATGTGCCCGAGTGTTAGAAAAACAATCATATCGTGTTGTAGTTGTCATAGTAACTCCCACAGTTTTTTATTAAATAAAATATATTATATGAAAACTATTAGGTGATAGCATCATTTTCCAAATTAATGAAATTATTTTGGAAAACACATACAACTTCAGGACACTGTGAAGATTCTCAAGCAGCTTTAATTGTCCATTGAGTAATGTTTCAGCTAAGCATTGGGAATTCCCTTCAGTAGCAGTTCATCTGAATCACACTGTACATTGTAGTGAAGCTACATGTTGTACCTCAAACCTTAGTTTCATTTGCCACCCTCAGAACATCATTCATTCAGTGCAAGGGAATATAGCAGTTGAATGTGTATTCCAATCTAACATCTGCTGGAATTTATTTTTTCCTTTTTGCGTAATTTGTGTTATGGCTGTTGGATTCCTCAATCATAACACTCAAATACTTGGCCTAGAAAAAAACAAAAACAAAAAAGCAATGCAGTTATTTTTTTGCTTTCCTACTAAGCTACATTTGCTGTGTTGTGTTTTGTTTTGTTTTTACATTATTCACTCATTCTGGAGTTAAGACTCAAGTGATAGTACTACATAAAACAATAATTAAAAATAGGAATTCAGTTATTTTACATCCTTGACATGAGATTCTGAGACCTGAACTAACCTATTTCCAACACATTCTCCATTTGTCATGTTCCTTATATTTTGCTTACATGCCAATTGATCATCTTCAGATTTATTTTATTTTCCTAAAATGAATTGATGCAAGCAGAAGTTGCTGATCGGATTTGCTTGGAAGATTTTGCCACAAAATGGAATGTATTTTGTCCATCTAGAAATGTGCACCAAATTCTCTTTAGATAGCTTGTTTTCTGCAGAGCTAAATAACGTGAAACATATCAGTCTGGGCTGATTTAGTGCCAGTGTAAGCAACTTAGTGTAGTTCAGACTTAGATCACTTAGCCCTTATTCTGCTTACCTGCAGCTCGTGAGTGGGAGAGCCAGTGCTGCATGGATTGACATTAGAGCAGGGGCGTGGGTGTCAGAGGTACCTGAAATGATTCTGCAAGAGCACTAGCATGGTATGGGACAACCCAGCAGTCAAGGATAAATTAGGACTGGACACAGTGAATCACTTGTGCTGTACGTAGTGTTTTCTCACTGATCCAGTTACATGTAGCTTCATTCTCTAGATGTGACCTTATAGAAGGTAGTTTGGGAAGAAGGGAGGGTTATTTTCCTTTTTTCCTGACTGACTCTTTTATCGGGAGCATTTCTGACAAGAATCTTGAGGAGGTCCTGTTCCCAGTTCTGTTGCAGTTGTCATGTTATAAAGACAATCTCTAAGCTCAGATTATCTTTTAAGTACTGAACTGGGGTGTCTAAGTTAGGTGCTTAACTGTTATAAGTCTCCTTTACAGTCAATGAAGGAAGACAAACATCTCCAGGAGACCCTTTGAATCATAAAATTAGCAGTCTAGATGTGCTTGTCTTTCCTACTGTGCTTAAAGGAACAGGAGATTCTAACTTAGTTGCTTCATTTAGATGTCTAAAACTAGGTGAGATGTACCCAGTCCCTTGCGTTTTAGATTTACATGTCTTTAGAACAGGAATAATACTCGGGTTTGTTTCAGAAGTGATGCAGAACCAAATATATCAAAGTTTGTGCTGTAGTTGTAACAGCTCTGGAGTTAGGCATGAGTGCTACTGCAATACCCTAAGTTTTCCAGCAGTGTGTTAACACAGTATTTCTAAAAATAATAAACATTTGATAGATATTTATTGTCAAGATCTTTTGGCTTAAACCTCTTAATTTTTTTTTTTTTTTTAATATTAGTGTCTTGCCAGATCTTTTCCTTTTCCTCTCTCTACTTTCTGTAGACTTTAAAACTATTGCCTAGGGGCTTTTCAAGGGAAGCAGACTTTTTTTATAAAATACCAGCAAAAAGGGTAAATTTTGGCGTTAAATTAAAAGACAGTGAATCACTTTTTTTGCTGTTAAATTAATTATCATCAAAGGTTTCATTAACAGCAGATTTCTTATCAGCAAAGTCAACAACAAAATTGGAAACTGGACAATTTTCTCCCATTATCAAAAAAGAAAACATTTTATGGCCCCTTTTTTCTCACTTTGTCCTTTCTAGAAGACTGACCACAGCATGCAGAGTGGGATTCAAAAGTCCTCAAATCTCTTCCTGCCTTCTTTGTTTTAACTGGAGTTGGAAAATGTGATATCAAAATACAATTTCTGTGTTAGTCTGATTCTGTCTAAAAATCAGCTTCTGTACATAATTAATACAGAAACATTGAGTTTAGGATGGTGTGTCCATTTTAAATAGAATCAGTTTTTCAATAATTATCTAACAATTATCCTTCTATCTGCTAAAATTTCCTTGTTTAGGTGAAATTACTTTAAATAACCTTGTTTGGCTGTTAAAATTGCCAGCTCAACTTAGCTTTACTGGAACATTTGGGCTGTTCAATGTTTTAGCCATTTAATGGGAAAAAAAAAAGACCAAACGCACCACAACCTCTTTTGATTGTTCTGCTTCTGTTATGAATTTCTATTGTCTCCTTTTTTGGGGGTCATTTCGAAGACCAGAACTTCTGCACAAGTTATGAGAGTAAGTTACAAATCATCCGTGAGGTCTGAATTGCAGCATAGCTGTATGTTACTAATACTACTATGTGTAAGCAGAGAAATGTCAGATAGATTGAGAAAAAAGAGCAACAGCCCTGTTTTTCATCATTAAAGAAGATCTTTATAACTTTTTTTTTGTGAAATGTGGGAACCAGGAACTCTTGAAGATGTTGGAATATAGGTAGTTTAGAAGATCAAAATATTGATATAGTAACACTTTTTCCCCTGTCATAACTGTCACAACATGATCTTTGGTGCTGATTTAGATGTATCCAGCAATGTATTTTTGGGTTTGTTCTCTTTTCAAAAGGCCATTCAGTGGTCGCAGTAAGGAAGAACATTTGCTTTACATGGAGGGTCAGCACTGGTGCAGGGTACTTACTAAGCTTCTTAAAATGCCTTTGGAAGGGGGGGTACCTTGTGAGAGTTAACTGATTCATCGGATTTAATTTCATACTTAGTGATAACATGGCAGCATTCATTATACAACTTACAGACAGTAAGATGGGGTGGAGCTGCTGCCTTATTCATTGCACAGGGACTGATGCAAGGGCTCTATGAGGTTTGTGGGCTATAATTATCCCTAGTAATTTAAGAATCCATTTACCTTCTGTGGATGGAGATACAGTTTAATCAAATACGGTGGTAAATCAGCCTTTATTAGGCACATTCTGTAGGCTATTATGTAGGTGTTAACGTTTAAAATGCTTCTGTATTAAAATTCTTCCCAGGTGAACAGACACAGGTTTCAATTGTAAAAAAGAATTTTGCAGTAATGACCAACAAATCGTTTTTTCTTTAGAAATTGTACTATTTTGAACAAAGACTTTTGATACTTATAATCCAGGGTTATGATTTCAACATACTGTGGTCACTCTGTAAATCAACTGGCTACATTTGAAAATTAGTAGCTGCAGATTCATTTGGTTAATGACTAACCAAAACATTTAAAAGCTAAAAAATTGCAGCTATGCATTTTTCTATTAAGATGGCAGTTTCCAGATTTGCCCTTAATTACTTCAAGTGAAGGGATGCAATCCCAGATCCCTTTGTAGATCTTTGGCCGTGTGTGAGTTCGAACTCCCTTTCCATTTCCATTTATATGTGCTGAGCTCTAGGTTTGGAAGCCTCTGCATTAACATTGTCATTCTCTTTGGGATTTAAAATAGAAATTCTTCATGGGATTTCTCTTCATTATTATTTATGGTATAGCAAACATTAGCCATATTTCACTTGCAAGGTAGCTCAACTTCCACAGCAACATGCATTTTGGTCTGTACAAAAAAGAGAGATCTGCAGGAGAGAGGTAGTGCTATAGACTAGGAGCAAAGATACAATTGCTGAATTGGTGTTTATGGATTACTGTGTTAATCATACTAATTTTGGGCCTGCAGTTATCCCTAAAAATATTTTTTTCTAAGGCCTTTGAATCCAAAGGTAAGTGTATCTGTCCACTCAAAGACTGGGGAGGCACGATGGTAATCTCAGCTACCAGGTATAACTCTTTCATGGCAGCTACTGTTGCTGTTAACGGGATATTCCCATTAAAAATTTCAAAAATTTATGTATGGTCATTTCTGGTCATTTTGGCTGGAATGTTAACTGTTGGGAATTTGATACCTTTCTGACTTAGAATAATTTACTACCCATATTTTGAGGGTAGGGAATAGAAGGGTCCTTCAAGTCCTTCGAGGATGTCTGTAGCAGCTCAGAGTTTAGTCTTGATGTTCCAGTTCCCAAGCCACTTCCCTAATAACCTAATCGGCTTTTGGTTTTAAAACTTACGCTGTCCATTTTTGGGGGGAGCATAGAGATACAACCAGGTCTGGTTTTACGCTGTATCTTGAATTATAAAAATCAGCAATTAGGCTTTTTTTTTTTAAAGGCTGTTTTCTGAAGTTACTTGAACAAGCTGCATTTATTTGTTAACTATAGGCGAGGGTCATGTTTGCCAGTGAAAAGCATGAAACACCAATTTTAGCAACCATTCTGATTCTGCAGAATTTAACAGTGGTATGAAGTACTTTGTTGCAGAAGAGCTTAAATTTTTGCTCTCTTACCACTGACTATTAGGTGTTTGGGAGCAATAAAGCACCCAGTCCTGGCTTCTGTGAAATTTGTAAGCACTGCTTCTATAGAAACTGTTCTTGAGAACAGGATGTCTACAGTTAGGAGTTTGGAAGTTAGGAGTTAAGTTAGGACTTCTTTCCTAATTTGAGAAGGTTTCTGTGTAAGAGCTGGAGGCTCTGCCAGTCCCTGTGCAGTTTTCACATGGCACAGGACCCTTGGACCTATGAGGGTGAATCAGAATGGGTAAGACAGAACCATTCCCAAAATTTATAAATTCTACCAGAGCCTTAGTTTCCTTGCAAATTATTCAATCTTTGAAGACAGGATGAGACCTATTTACATGAATAGTAAATCTGGTCCGAAGTGTAACAGCTTGCATTTACTGCGAACTTCTGTGTTTAGTGTCTCAAAATAATATTGAATGTGCTCTGTTAGCCTCTGGTTATAGTAAAGGCACCTATTCAGTAAGTCAGATGAAGTGGGTCGAGCTATTTCTAGTTCACTGGACACAAAAGACATGGGAAGTTATAAATGGCAGCCCACAGTCACGATAATGAATGTGATCACACCCAGAGAAAAAAATGGAAAGAAGAATAACAGCAGGTTTGAGAGGTGCATTTAATTTTCGTATGATATATTTTAAATTAAATTATGAGTGCAATATGAGCAGGATTTCTTCTCAAAAGCTAAAGGCTAATCATCAATGCTGGTAGATTTATCTATTACACACTGACTGTCTGCCATCTAGATGTATGGTAATTGTGAGTTTGGCTTACTCTTTATGTCTTGAGAAAATAATAGAAATGGAAATAATTCCAGCTGGCCTTTTTGTTCCAAAGAATTAAAAAGAAAAGAAAAAGCAAATATTCAATGGTGCTGATAGTTGTTTGCTTTCTGGGCAAAAAGCAGCATCTAATTTCCATTTATATGTCCCTCACAGGGATAATGTTTTCAAGCTTCACTATATAAAAAGAGTCAAAATATTTTCTCGGTTAATAAGTAGCACTACTAGGTTTCTTGTGTAAAAATGAGAGCTTTTAACATCCATAATCTGGTGTCCTGCTAGAGTTTGCCCAGGGAGTGGAGCAGCAGTGCATTTGATGTTGCAACTTGAAAGGCAAATGGTCATGTGGCCCAGGTGTTCTGAGTTAGCGTACACGGGCAATAAGGTGCAAAATGTATACAGTTGGCTAATAAATACTTCATTCCTGCCATTCCTGAAATAAAGGAAAGGGGTTGTTTTAGTCAAGTCTTTCTTTCCTTTTTTAATGTTGATACTATCAGTGATAGTCCAAATAGAAATGGCAGGTATTTCCTATATTCGGGGGTCAGCCTTTGTGTATTATTATCTGATTTTGTGTAATAAATAGTTTATTCCTGAAGTAAATATTAGAGTTAGTATCTTTGTTGCATATGTTTATTTAAATTACCAACTTTTGAGTACTTCAAACAGTTTTGTTCTTTAGAAGTAAATGGCCAATATGAATATCCTCAGTTGTCCTGAAGGAACGAAACCTTTACTGATCTTCCTTATTGCTAATAATAGGCACTAGCTAACACTGGAAATAGCATTAAAGAGTGTCAATAAGGGGGCTAGGGATATCATAAAATAAAGACAGTGAAATGGAATTTAGCTCTTTCTGACAAGCTAACAAAGGATTTAAGCTATGAATCTTAAGGCTCCTAAAAGATAATAATAATAAACAAAACAAATAGCCAGCCATCATATTTATAAAACAAACTATTTCTATCAGCTGCTAGCCTGTAAATAAAAAACACATTTGGTGGACAGTGCTGATTTTTTACAAGTGTAACAAAAGAAGACTCTTCCGTTAAAGTATTATTGGAATTTAAATGGTCCATCAAATAACTTACAGGTCATATCTGCCGCATGGGGATATTGCATCCAATCTACTTATTCTGCAGAGGTCCAGGTGTCTATGCCTACAAGCTCCTACCATTTCACCAGAGGATAGTTTTGTCATTATGTATGTCATATGACTCCATGTACGACCTGCAAAGGTGTGCCAAAATATGCATCCAGATCATAAAGGAGAAAAGGGTGTATTCCCTGAAAACATTAGCCACTTGAGAGAAAAAATAAGCCTCTTCCTTTTAATCAGGGAGCTCAATTCCAAACTCTGAGGTAGTGAAATAATGATTTGTAGGTACTTAGGAAAATTCACAGGGAAAAAACCAATTAATTTGTTTCCCTTGGATTTCTCATGAAACAGAAACAAAAAAGATGTATTTCATTTGCTTTGTTTCATGCCAGAATTTAACAGACAATATCAACAAAAAAGATAATAGTTTTAGCAATTACATATAATCAATTGCAACAGGTAACAAGTACAGTTAGCTTTTCATTCTTTTTCTAAATGCATAGACTTTTTAATTCTCTTGAAATACACACAAGAAGTGAAATGGGGAGAAACTTTTCTAGAAGACCGATAGGCAACCCTTTCCCCATATTCAGAGCCTCTTAATTAAGTCAGTAGCAAAGCCTGTTTAATACAGTGGGAATAGATCAGGTTCATCCCTTGAGATTTGTTCCCCTTACCACCTTTGTAACTATTTCCAGCTTTATCTACCCTCATTTCATTGAACAAATAATATGGATAGAAGTAATCTAAATCCACTGAAAGATCATCGTAAAGAGAAATTTAAAGTACTGGTTTATAAATGAGCAAGAACATGAAGTATAACATAGCAGTATGAAGTGCTGACATGATGTCATCTGAAAATTTAAAATAATAGTAGAAAAAAGAAGAAATTGCTAGTGGATGATTCATTCTGGTATGAGGTCTTAGAATTTTTCCTAATGTGGTTAAATTACGAGAAGCCATGGCCACTTTTTTTCATCAGTTTGAAAAAATTCGCTCTCACATAGCAGTGGATTAAAGTCAGCCTTCTTAGAGGACACTGCGTAAGTTGTGTAAGAAGAGGCGGGGGGAAAAAGGCAGCATTTCTTCTGCAGCACCTTGAAAGCCAATTCTGGCAGTACAACTAAAAGTTAGTTAGTATTGTAAGTAATGGAATTCACTCTGATTCTCTGTATCCCATCCTATCTGAGAGTAAGGTGATTCTCAGCTGCTTTGTTGTGATTAATGTACTAGATTCTGTGTATTTTTTTCCCATTTTAATTAGTATTTATTGCAATTTTATTAGTTTATATTGCTCATAAAAGCTTGTATTGAAAGTCCAAAGATTTTACATGCTAGACTCAAATTCCCTCCCACTCCCACCCTTCAATCATGGCATAGGTTGTTTTAGGATCTTCTTTTGTATCTTGTAAAACATATCTTTTAGGTGCTCCCATATTATGTTACTGGTTCTGTGGAGATTTTTGGTTCTTTATAGGTTTCAACCATCCTAACATATTTGCAGGATTTAGCACTAAACAAATTCAATAACTTTTTTTGTCAGTCTTCTAATTATTTCTTCCTTCAGGTGAAATACAAATAGACCAAGCAGCAGATTAAGGTGTTTCTGAAAGCTCTGATCCTCTGCCATCATCCTAAGAATGTTATGCGTGTGTTTTTTCATAACAACAAAAAAAGAGACTGAGTATGTGTTACTTTCTTTCATACTTCATGAAAAATCTTTTTAATGTGGTACTGTTGTACTCCCAAAGAAAGCCTCTGCCTACGCTCTCTAAAACTATTCTATTAGCAGTCTTTTCTCTGTGGCATAATGTTTGTTGGAAGAGAGATAAGAAAGAGAAAGGGCTTTTTTTTAAAGATTGTTTATTGTGGAGGAAAAACAAAGCAGTAAAACAGAACACATAAAAAATGAAAATTGCTATATAGTTTAATGAATATTTTGTAAAAATCATTTTCTATTCCCCTTCTACAAATTCATGATAGCAGCACTGCTGGCTGCTTGTACATGATTTATCATGTCAGATTATATTGCAGCAAGCAGACTATATACCCTTTGACCTTGAAGACTCCTACTATACTGCTATAAATTTTGGTTTCTTAAAAGCGGGGAGTGAAAATGCCCTTTCATTTAGACAGTTACTGAGCTTAAATACCTAACAAAATGCGATTTTGTTCTTTTTATTCTGCTTTGTGTTAGCAGATGATATTTTGTCATTCTGAATTTACGTGGAAAAATATTTGGAATTTTTTGCATCTCTGTCTCGATGTGTATGTCTACAGCTAAATGTTATTTTCAGCACAAATATGTGGACCATATTAACAGAGCTTTTCCATGCCAGTGTTTGCTGAGCTGTGAAAAATGTGAAGTTCTCAGTGCAGCTTCTTTCAGAACCTGATTTTTGACTATTTCAGCTTCAGCTTTGTAACAAACAAAGAATTGCTATGTGATGAAAACCTGGAAAGATACCTTGTGAAACAAGGAAGCCTGATTTCTTGCAAACGTGTATCCTGCATTCACATTATGTTCACAAAACAGCAGACCTGAAACCAGAGTTTCACTCATGCCCAGTACTTCTCCTTTGCCCACCAACCCACGAGACGGTGTCAGCAGGCTCCAACAGCCCCTAGCTACTTGCTGGAGAAGGCACCACCATGCTGTGGTGGGTGAGCAGCTGGCATGGGCTCACTGGCCAGCTAAAATATACTGTTTGGTGAAATGGAACGATAATGTTGAACTCTCAAGCTTTGCTTCTGTAGGGACAGTGGTTGTTCTCTCAAGCTGCTGATTTTCATAGTTCTTGAACTGTGTGTCTTTGAGCCCTCTACTGCTTGTGGGATTGAAGTTGACAAGTGGATCCAAAAGTCTCAATGTTGGGGGAAGGGCTGGGTTGTTTCCAAAATAAGAAAAAAATAATAAGAACATCTATAAAAATGCATTGTGTTTAGTGAAAAAGTAAATTTGTGATGTAGTTGAAAGGAGCCTAGTAGGCAGTTCCCACATTTTTTTTCTGTGGAAAAGTGTATTTTGGTCTCTAAAACCTTCAAAACCATACTTTGCAGAACCACATCTTGTATAGAAGATGCAAAAATTGTATCTGTTAAAACACCTGGTTTATAAATACTCTGTTAAACAAAGGTTAAGTATCATGGGGTTTTCATCTTCTGTTCTTTAATCTGATTCTCAAATCCTTCCATCTATTTAATTAAGCTTGCTCTGTTCTCAGCCTGTTTAATCACAGGCAGCTTAGGTTAATGTACACCTCATCCACTGATGAGCCAAAATTCCTTGGCCACTTTATTTTGCTTTGTGGTAAAGCTAGTTAAGAGCCTCTTCAACTAAGAATAAAAATAAATAAATTATACATATCTCTATTGAGTGACCTAAATTGTGCCCTAGAGCAAGCAGCAAAACTCCGGCTAGAGGAGTGCTGATTTTGATCTACAGGGATAGATCCTGTGCAGAGATGGTAGTGGGAAGAATTGTGTAATAATATAGTAGTTTTATCATTAGTGTAAATTAACGTATTATTTTTGCAAAAGCGTACCGAATGTTTCCACAGCAGAAGCACATTTGAAAAAGGCAGCGACAGTTAGTTATGCAGTTCAACTAATTTTCCCAATACTGAATTGGAGAAACCTTTCCTTCTGTAAAGGAAAAAGAAATTTCAGTTTCTGTGTCACTTCTATCACATTCAGAGTAGCAAAATGAGGACCAAATAATGGCAACTGAATGAAATAACTTCTTGGAATTGAACCGTAAGAACTGCATTGTTTAATTATGATAATGTCTTTTACATGATAATTGACCTGGGCAGCATTTAAAGCTGTAAGCAGGAAGTTTCCGTTCTTTATCCTGTGAAGATGAAGAAATATAGGCTTTTTATTTTACTAAGGCCTTGCATTTTATTAACAATATCTTAAACGATCCAGACTTCTGTGTTCAGTCTCAAGAGGATTATCAAAAACAAAACCAAGAATCAACAAAAATAAATTTTTTACTTCGAATTATCCTTTCGGTAAAGATTACTGGGAAGATTACTTTAAAATGAAAAACAGAACAAAATCCAAACCAGGCATAAAAAATTATATTGAAATTATTATAAGGAGTGAAAATACAAATATTAATCTATATTAACTATGTTTTTATGTGTAAAACTTTCATGTGGTAAATAGTAAAAAAAAAAAAATACAGGGAATATTAAGAAAACAAAGGAGCATGAGTTTATAGCCTAGTGACCCCACCTATGGAGGTGTCCGTGATTCTAATACAGACTCAGAAGTTGATTTTTATTTTTCACTTTAAGCATTCATTCAGTGCAGCATAAACAGTTAAGTAGTTCTAATTTCAGAAGTAGCAATGGTAATCCAATGAAATATCTCATTGATTAAGAGACAAACTCTCCCTATTATTCCTTCTCCGGTTCACTGAATTTTAAACTATTTTCTCTGTGCTGTTATACCTTGAAAGAAGGAGGAGAAAATACTTTTTCCCTTGCTCCCCTGTGGCCAGGTGGAGCAATGTCCCAAGGCTAGCAGATGCGATTTTCAACCCTAACAAGCATATTGAATTTGGCCTCTTCTTTGATAATCGGTCTGCCTAATATGCAAGAGGGCATTCTTTCTAACACCAACAGCATCTTCGCAAAGGTTTTATAGAGTAAATCCTATTTAGCACATTGGAGGGAAAGGAGTGAAAGGAGAAGGTTGGTTTGAGGCTGTGGATCCTGAACTGGAAGCATTTTCCTGTAACCCTCACCAAACAGCACTGCCCAGTAACTGTAGGCAAGAGCTTTTCTACCGAACTGAAAGAGCGAGCTCTAACTTTTTGTTACACCCTGAGGAAGTCTATGTTGATTAAAAAGATGCACTGAGCTTAATCCACTGACTTCACTATCAACTGTTTCTATTTTTGCTTAATAAATATTAGGATTAAAATATGTGAAGTTTTGTAATACTTACCAAGTATTATAATAGGGTTCACTTAACAGAGAATTTTGTATATCGTAAACTGCAGAAAAACAAAAAGTAAGACTTATCTGTCAATTCTGTAAGCGGTAACTAAAAATACCTTTATGAATGTAATGGAGTTAGGGAACTCTCCTGGTTTTTAATTTACTTTCAATAATTCATTAGCATACACTTTAACCTTAATCGCCAGTCCCCACAGGATTCTTATGCTATGCCAAAACCGATTTCTCATAGGCAAAATTAATTTTCTACAAATAACTTCCCTATTTTTTCTAATTCAGGAGCACCAGAAGGTAGCACAGCTTTGGTGATTTGATCTTGATACATAAGACTTCAGCACTCGTTTTAGCCGGCATTCTTGTGTATTGAATTTTCTTTTTTAGACTGCTAAATATTGGGTGTGACTTACAGGAGGATATGATTCATTTTGATGGAACAGCTTCTAGGTATCTGTATTAGTGCTTATTAATTACTTTAGCAGAAGTGTTTTGTTCCTTCAGTTCCTCTTGAGGATTAAATACCACATAACATATGTTAGATTTTGGCAATCTTATGTTTACAGAAGTTTAAAAAATATTTTGAGCAGTTGTGCATGAAATTATTTAATATCCCTCATGAGAGGAAATGCTAACAATGTTAAACCCAAATACAACTGCTTTCTATGAATACTCTTTTCATATCTCATGAGAAAGTGCTGAATGGAATATGAAATTTCCACACAACTTTGAGCTCTGGAAAATCGAGCCAACGATGATACCTGAAAACAAATATTAAGAGAGGAAAATGTCATACTGAAAACAGTTGAAAATAACACATATTGGCCCGGTTACAGTCCCTAAGTAGGAAAAAAAGTAGATTTGTTTCGGAAGTACACGTAAGTTAAATATTTGAGAGCCAGATTGTAGTACAGGAATACAAATACATTGAGAATGTAGCAAGTTCTTTTCGTAAATTTTCTTTATTTTCTTTAGTTTTATGTCATTATAGAGATGATGACTGTAACAGAAACTAATTCCTAAATTAAGCTGAAACGGCTCTGAAGAAGAATTAGGAATTGCACTTCTTTATGTCTTCTCTCTCATAATTACTCTATACAAACAGTAGAGGCTAGTCTTGAGCCACCAGGCTGGCGGAGGTCGTGCACTTACCTGGCAGTAAGGGGTGATGCACTTGTGCAGCAGCTTGATAAACTCACCTCGCCTGAGAACTTGTGCAGTGCTGGCCATCATTCCTACCTTAATTGTTTCCACATGATAGACAGCTGCTACCCTTCTTTTGCCTTCCACAACTGGCATAGTACTGTCTTCCTCTGGTGTGAGGTTTAAGGAACTGGAGAAAAGAGAATGTCTCCTTCTGTATCAAACTTTGGAATCGTACCTTATATATATTCTATATATTCTATCTATATATTCTAAGCATGCTCTTTAAAATAATTCGAAATTGGAAAACCAGAGTTGCAGAAAACTGGCAATACCTGAGTGGACTTCTCTATACCTTCTGACATTAAATTCTTAGGGCGCGAAGATCTGCTGTAGATTTTCTGTGTGACTTCTCCAAAATTGCTTCAGATCATTGTATCCGTTGTTCGTCATCACAAGGAGTTTCAAGGATTTATTTAATTTGAATTGCAGGAGCAAGATAATTGTAAAAATTCCTATAAAATCTAAAGTAATTTCACTTTTTTTTAGTGCCATTCCATTCATCTATTTCTTCTTATGATTCTGATCCTTTTTTACATGGGCACAACACTTAGCTGTGCAGTCTCTCAATCAAGTCTTTGGAGAGGGAAAAAGAAAATGGCAAAAAACAAAGCATCATGTAACTTTACATCTTAAGCATGATTTCAGTCATTTAACACACGAATTTCATTGCTCTGACTGTACAGCAAGTCCTATAATAAATGAATGATAAAACAACTTCAGATTTTTATCTTATTGCTAAATAATTAGATCAAACTGTTATTGAAATCAAAGACAACATTAGACTTAGTACTCAAGAAGAAAACGGGTAACCAGATCTATCTCAAATTAAAGAACTAACATATTCAGAAGTTGCAGTGCAAGGCAGGAGATACCTTACTAGTGATTATTATATGAATGAAAGACAGTGGCTGAGAACACACTGGGGGCTACATCAGCTTTCGCGTGGCCTTTCAGTGCAATGAGAATGTCCCGGTTAGTGCCAGCAGCTGCAGGGTCACACTAAGCTTTGCAGGAGTTTTCCTGGGTGAACCTGCTGTCAGAAATGAGAGTCCCTTACTTCTGTGTCCTTTGCATCGTTTGGCAGTGTGCGTCGTAAGACTCGTACTGGCTTGCTGTAAAGGGAAAGAACATTTCTTCTCCTAATCTCTCAGTGAGACTGTATGAGTATTCTTGAGTAAATATTGTCCTTTTCCTCTCTATAATGCACATATAACAGTTCCATTGCGTTGTCTTCATGTATTTTTGGAATGATATAGCTGAGAGTCTTGGATTTCCTGTATATGAGCTTGGATGAGGTTATTTTCCAATTTAGGGGTTTTTGGCTTTTGTTCTTTGGCCTTCAGAAGGAAAATAATTTGTAGACAAACATGTGCACCTGGTGCTAAAACAATAGGTACTAATACATTTATAAAGAGGATGGAACTGGAACCCTCATACACTAGGTTTCCAGGAAAGCAGTCAGCCATGACTTGCTTTACGCCAACAAAATAACTGTTTTGTTTTGTTGTTTGCACTTTTGATAATTGTTGAAAGCTTTTCCCTTTTTTTGCTCCGAGTTTAATTACAAACAGAACACATAAATAGTATTACAGTTTTTAAATCCTGATAGAGGCAATAGCTGAAGACAATCATGAACGAAAAAAATTACTTTCTCCTAAAATAGTGTAAATTTTATTTTGGGAAAAAAAAAAAAGGTGAAAGCCCTTTGTTTATTCTGCTAGAAAGAGTAAAGTCTTCTGACGTTATGTATCAAATAGACTAGTATTGTGGAAGTAACTGAGATACAAGTATAATTCTGTGATCGGTATCGTTACGCGTTTGTCAAAAAAATTCGAAGCACATTACATTAGCACATTAACACAGTCTAGTCACTGTAGTTGCAGGTCTTTGGCTTTTATGCATTGAAATAAAGTTCAAGGTGAATGTCATCAGACCATATAACTTATTTTAGATATTCTGGATATGACATCTAATATTTCACACCAAAACTTGAATATTGATCTCATTTGTTTTCTGCATGCACTTTTCTATCGTATCTATCTAACTTCAGCTGAAGTCTTACTCAAAAGCTGAATGATGGTGAAACTCTGGTTGGAGATTATTTAGAATACTTGCTTATGTTTTCATTTCTCCTTCTTCCTGAGCTGTAAAACAATTATTCTCAAAACATAATCAGAAAAGACTGGAAGAAAATCCACAAAAAGGTATAAAAACCACCATGAGAGACATACGGTGAGTGGGTGGGTTTTCTTCAGAGTCCATCTGTAAAACATTTAAAAAAAAATGACATCCTACAAATATTTGTTAGAGGCAAGGATTGGGTCTGAGATGTTCAGAGAAGATAGTTAATGGAATTGTGACAATTTACACCGACTGGGATATGTTCCCAAGAGCTATGTATTGAAATCCCAGAAGATCAGTACGTAAGAAAGTACTAGCACCCTTGAGCAAAATAAGTGAATAAATAAAAGGGAAGAAAAGGTACAGGTAGAATTAATTACTTGATCCAATGAAGTATTTCAACTTACATTTAACGAAGCTTAGTAGACCACTACATGGGGTTTTTTGAAAGGAAAATATGCCAGATATTAATAACATCCTACAGTTCTAAATGAAATTCATTCCTGTACATGAACAGGCTTCAAACTCCATAACATATCCTTTTCCGTTTTATCCTGTCACCACTTAAGTTTTGGAATTACTTGCCAAGATGCTGGTAATCGGTACTAAAAAGATTACACTGTGAACACAGTTTGTATACTTTCTTCTTTATAGTTGAAACAGAATAAAGTGAAATGAGATTGTGCTAAATGTATGCTGAGAAAATTTAAAAATGCTACTTATAGAGAGGTTCTTTTCAAACTCTGAGCGACTCAATGAGACTATTTTACAGAGGCATAATACGTAAACCTGAAAGTTTTCTTCCTAAGCCTACCATGTCCTATCATGTTCCAACAGCAAGTTAAAAGGTGTTTAAAGGGTTTTAAGGAATATTCAGGGGTCTTCTAAAGCTGAAAATATCTTCCCAAATTGTCACCCATAGTAGGCCGCCTGCAATTCCGTAGAAGTGAAATGTAGCTACTCTCGCTCCACCTGTCAGAGCTGGACTGTCTCATGTGTAGGCATGATAGTGCTATTGGGATCTGCTGCTGAAATAATTTCTTAAGAGGGGTGGATTGTTATTCTTCCTACATGTCAAGAAAAGGTCCCTAATGCCTTCGCAGCCCTCAGTCCAGGCTTCAGCGACTTACTGGAGTCAACGTGGTAAGATCTACACCCTGTGAAATAAGACTAGATGCTTTAAGGAAAAGGAGGACTACTAGAGTTTTAACAAGGGATGAAGAAGAACAGATGTATGAAAATTACAGAGCATTGAATTAGGAAGGAATACCATGTAAGAGACCCTGGACAGAGGTGTAAAATAAAGGAAGAGGAGAATGGAATATGTATTCTGGGACTTCTACCAGCTGGGAACAAGGAATGAAAAAGAGGAAAGTTGGAATAAAAACTTGAAAGGGATGTGCTGGCAGGAGGAGACCAGAGCTTCTGAAGGGCACAAGTCAGGGTAGAAACGTATTTCTGCATGATCAAGGGAGGAACAGGATGGTCAGAGAGGGGAAACAGATTTCAGCCAGGATGAGGAAATTGATCCAGCAAGTGTGAGTGGGGATTAATTTTGTTTGGCTGTGGGTAAACCAAATCAATTCATAAAGACTTGATTGTGGGTTGAATTGATGCTGATAGTACATGCACTAAGTGGTGTTGAGTTACAGAGGGAGATATTTGAATATGTATGTCAGCGTGAGGGGAATTGACTTTGACTGTGGAGGACAAAGTGACTGAGAATTGATTTTTATTGTGGAGGGAAATTGATCCAGAGAGAGAGGGAAAATCAGTTTGATTTGTGTGTAAGGAAAGCTCTGACAATGGTAGGGAATTGATGACAGAAGAAATGGACTTTGAATTTGGTCATTACATGATTTTGAACGTAATATTTGTAGCAGCTGGTAAGTGTCCAGCATGGGATAAGATTGTATGTTCTGTTCTGTGAGATGGCACTAGTAAACTTCCAATCAGATCAGTAATTCATATTTGAGCCAACAATACTAGTTTTTGGAAAGCAGCATTGACGAAAAATTTAAAAAAAAAGAAAAAAAAAGGAAAAGAAAAAAAAAAAGGAAAACAAAAAAAAAAAGAAAGAAAAAAACCCCCAAAACCTACTAGAGTGGTAATATAAAGACAATGAGTATGTCTGAGAGCTGTAGGGCTGGAGTTTAGCTTTCCAGTAGTGGAATACGGAGCTGAATAATGGTTTTGTCTTGCACTCATTCAAGTCTGATAAAGTTCTGGCATAAAAATGAATAGGAACTGTATCTTGAATCATTTCAGTATATTCATACTGTTAGTTATACTCATGATTGTGTTTAACAATATGTATACCCATTAAACATTGCTGTCCTTCTAATCGTCCTGTCTGTTGGAGTGTGGAAGCCTATTTAAGTGAAGAAGTGAGCCTCCGTCCATCTAATGTGAGAATGGTGTGTGGTGATTTAGCTCACCAAGTAGAATGAAGATTTTAAAGAAATTAACCAGAGGTGGTTAATTCCATAGGTAATTGCCTTTGAAAATCTTGATTCTGCTTCTGATTTATTATTACAATAAAGACGGGCTGGGCTGTTTGAACTGTCTTGATTTGCGGCCAAGAAGCTTAAACGCTGATTGGGACAAAGCAAAAGTAGAACTGAAACAGGAAAATACATGCGCCAATAGACATATTCGTTCTTATCCTTCTAAGCAATAATAAGAAAGCTAGTATACTCGACAAACTAAGATATTCAGAGGTATATTTAACAGTTGATAAAGTAGACTGTTGAAAATTGACTCACTCAATTTGACAAATTATCAAATAATCAGATTTAATTGAGATGAAACCATGTAACTGAGATTAGCCTTCAGGGAGGGTAGTTATGAACACCTGTAATATTCTGTTCTATAAAAGATCAGCAACTTATTAGCAACTTGTCAAGTCCAAATTTTCAAGTTTTAATCTATTTTTACCCCTTTAAAAAGCTGATATGCTGATTTATTTAACATTTCTGTTGACATTCCCAATCAAAGGGAGGTCAGTTTAGTCAAGGCTGAAAAATTCAAAAAGAAAATAAAGTAATTTAAGCAACTTTACTAGACTGCCGACCATTGTGTTGCTTTATATTTGACAGCCTTCACTGGCACCTGGCAGAGATCTTTTCTTCCTGCCATCAGAAATTATTTTAATGTTTGAATCTGGCTGTACGACTCAGAGGTGGGATTGCTATGTCCTTCTTGAAGGCAAGGAGGATGTCGAGAACTATGGGCCTGGACAACCTAATGTCAGACCTGAAGACAGCTATGGAGAAAGTCTTCATGGAAACTGTTCTCAGGTATAAGATGGAAAAGGTGACTGGAGTAAATCAGTATGGGTTGAACAGGAGCAAGTCATACCTGACCAACCTGACTGCTTTCTGTGCTAAAATAACAGCCTCTCTGGACTGCCTCTGTTAATTACAGAATATCATTAGTCTGCTGGGTTTTTTTTGCTGTTGAGTGAATATTGGTATTTCCTTGAACACTACTGGAGACAAATAAGTTTTAGTAACTATTTTATCAGTGGGTTTCATGCTGGGCTTTTTATTATCAATATTTTTCTCTAAATTAATTTTTTGGTCCTTAATCCATCATAAAACTTTAATATTCTTTTGCTGTTACCTATCACCCATAGGTGTTCATTGAATTAAATATCTAGTAAAGGCATTTTTTTAGAAGTTAGCTAACTAACAGAGTACCCTTCAGTTCATGTGTGGAAAAATATACACATATATTTAGCTTTGGGCATATGAATAGTTCGATCAAACTCTTCATGTTTTTAGCAAGTGAATATATGCACAGGTATCAGCAGGATCAGCATCCTTTCTTTGCCACAGAGCAGTAACGCAGGAAGATTCTGTACATAGAGACTGTGGAAAGTTAGAATTCTGCAAGAGTTTATGAAACAAAAATAATAAAAATTCTGCTTCAGAACAAAAATTATTTATCTCAAATATTTTGCAAAAAGCAAACTCCAAGGCAATCACAATATGTCAATTCAAAGCTAAAATCTAGCTGGAACCCCAAGTATTAAAAAATTGATAGATAAAATAGTTTAAAAAACACAGTGGTGATTCATCTAGGCAAACTACATTGCTTCTGTGCAGGTGGCTCATAAATACTGTCATTGTCAGGAATTTTGCTGTCCTTCTTTTCAGTTTCTCTCACTAGTCTTGCTATTATTTTTATCTGCCAGGATTACCTTAGTTTGTTCTCAGATAATTGGTTTGTGATAAAATATTATTTAAAGTATAATGGCAAAAAATGTAGGGAACTCTTAAATACTTAAGGTGCATATTTAGTGATTGAGTCAGAGCTTGGCAGGTGAACCAGTTTGTCATAGCATTACACTTATCTTTTAATGGTTGAGTTCAACAGATAATAAAGATACAAGCTAGTACATGCTAGTTCCAAGTTCAGGAAACCTAGGAAGGGGCTCAGAATAGGCTAGTTTTAAACAAAAAGAGATAAAATTGAAACAAGTATTATGAGAAAGGAAGTCATTCTTTTCGTATAGGGTTTTCTTTCATTAGGTAATATATGGGATGTAACAGGAAATATATAGGATGTAATAAATCACAGAAAAAAAGTCAGTATAAGATTTTTCCCAGACTTTAGAGGTCTGTGTGTTACATAGTATTTTATAAATATTAGGTACTTAATTATCTGTGTGAGAAATAACTGTTATTTATTGCCCTTTTACATTTAAACTAAATTAGGATCTGTAGCCAAAAATATCACTCCAGGGTTTATACAGTTGTGTCTAAATCCATGCTGATGTATTTTAACCTATGCACATATCCATTTAAAAGAGGGTTTATCTCCTGCTTGACAATTCTTAATAACACAATAGACCACTCCCGTATCCCCTCTCCATCCATTAGTCAATATATCCACAGCAACCTGCAATAACCCAGCAGCAAAAAGCATACTTAAGTTCTTTAAAATCTCCCACCTGAATTGCCGTATCCAGGAAAAACAAATGGGCCCAAATATGTGTGGCTACATTTTTAAAACTGCTGAGCACCTGCAGCTTCATCAAAAGATGTTGGATGTCAGCACTTAACAATTTAGTCCACCAAATTAAAAATATTAACCATGTGAATTCATAAAGACTACAGTAATCTGTATCAGGGCTGGTGTTTTACCAGGAATCCATTCTTGGTTTGGGATGTTTTTCATGCCGTTGCAACTAGTTTTTGTGGCTACTTGTCCCACATGTTGCTCGGCGGGGTAGCTGGCCCTGGTGGGATCCAGCTGGCTTGTGCTGTTGAGGGTACGTTGGCCCTAGAGCCAGCAGCCGTCATCTGAGCAGCTGTGAGCTGCTTTGGGATCTTCTCCAGAAACAAGAGAGATCAATGGTTATGGTTTTTTAAGACGTGGTTTTGAGTGAAGTGCATGCTACTTAGGCCAAATTTCTTGCGCTTTTTCTTTTCCTGAGACTTGTTCACATTTCGAAGGCTGTCATCCCAAGGAGTGTAGACAGAACTTAGCAAAAAAGCAGATATTTTTCCAAGATGGGTGAATCCATAGCCTTTTATATGTTTGTCGAGGGTAGCTGTGGGCTTGCATTTTTGTATCTGGTTCTCAGAGCACATTCGTTCCTAATAAAAAATAAATAAATGAAAAACATGGCTGGAGAGCCTGGTTCAATGAAAAACATGGCTGGAGAGCCTGGTTCATATGTTTTTGTCCCAGTGCTGCCTTCCTTACTATAACCCTGCCAGCACTTGAGTTTCTCTCCTTCCTCGGTCCTCCCGGGTCTACAATATACCCACTCCTACCCATTTTCCTTAAACAGCAGAGCAGGACTCAGTGGGACTGTACTTGTTTCTGAGCTCTTATATGCCTCGATTACCTGGTTATTTCTGGTTGAAGACCTTCCTGCTGTGGAGAAATTTGACTTTCTTTCCATGTCTCCATTTCATGACAGTTCTAGAGTAATAATTCTCTCAGAAGTGGCTCATATTTAGTTAAAATTGGCCAGTGGCTTCAACCTTACCAGGACCTAAAGGAGGGGAAAGGACAGACGTGATTAGCACGTGGCATTTGTGCAACCAGGCTAAAGCCCAGAGCAGAGCCTTAGTTAGTACCGGTGTAGAGTGAGAAAAACTGGAAGGACGGTCAACTGAGCTTCAGATAGGAAGAGGATGGGCAGATGATGTGATATTTTATCAGAATAGCCGCAGATTGTAGAGGTAAATACAGGACATATGTTGCCGGGTACAGAATTTTTAGTGCCCCATATTTTGTAAGAGTTGAATTCACTTTAAAAGATGTACGCTATTCGAATAAGTCCTGATGTTAAAATACAGTGCTTACAGAAATGCAAATTGGAGGCTCGTGCTGAAAGGATTTAGAGAACTCTTACCTTTTTACTGTTGCTCAATATTATATAAGAAGTTTGTTTCAAAGTCAGAGAACTGGGATTTTCCTGGAAATAGGTCTGTAATGAAATCCTGTATTAACTGTTCACAGTTATGCAGAAAAACAAGTATATTAAATAAGGAGAGTATATGCTGGGTTGGGGGTTACTTTTTTGTACAGTTTTAAATTGAGCAGTCTGAGCATTTTAACAATCTTCCTGACGCTATATGACACCTTAATAATACTATTTAAAAGGTTTGAATTGTGATTTTTGATGCTGGGTCTAGAAACATGGATGTCTACCTCCCTCTCTGCCTCTCTCTATTTCTCTCTCTGTAAACATATCCCTAGTTTCCCAGCAGGTTCAAACACAGATGGCTGCCTTATTGCGACAGAAGCAAAAATGCTACATTAATGTTTAAAGAGATTAAAAATCCTCTTGGCAGCAGTGGCATATGTTACCAGTTAATTGTAGCACTGGAAGCTTCCCTGCTGTTTTAAAACATGGACTCATTTTACTTGCTTTCTGCAGAGCAGTATGAAATGTCAAATTTGTTGGTATAAGTTTTGAATCCAGTCTGACAAAAATGAGTCATAAAGACAATGTTGTTGTCCTATCTAACATAGTTTTTGAATCCAAATAATGTTCTACTACTATGCCAGCTCTGGCAGAAAGCTGGCTCCCTGCTCTCACCCAATGATCATGTGCATACTTTATGATTTCAACAGAGGGTGTTCGTGTTTGGAAGGCAATTTTTAGCTTTTCACCTGCATTATTTCAGATTATTGTTGTGTTGGCCAAAGCAGGCTGCTTGTTTAAATTGCTTTTAAGATGCAACGCTAGCTTTTTTTGGCACAACCTCCAGTTGGAAACAGAATAGTCAAACCCACCCTGTCATAGCCTGCTAGCAATGAACGTTTTTGTTGTGTTGAAGACATTTTTAACTGTTGTGGTCAGGTGATGAGCACACTGCTGAGTAACATCATTCTTTCCAGATCCCTATTCACAGATTAACAATTCTCAGTAGTCTGTTGCTGACAGTGTGCAGCTATTATATGCTACTTTTTGTCTGGGGAAAGAAATAGGAAAAAAATATTGAAAAGCTGAAAACCTCTGTCATTTCCTTACTCTAAATTCTGTTGCCATTTTTGGAGTTTCTCCAGTTCTCCTTAAATCAGGTAGCAGCTGTCACATCAGATATACATTAGGATAAAACAAAAGATTCAGTCTTCCTAACTAGCCTTTAAACATCAAACGCTATTAACAAAACACTTTTGCTTCAGAAAGGCTGATGATAAAACTTCATGTTACTGCACTGAATGGTGTCACATCACCCTTGTGTGCATTTTGACTAGAGCTGCACAGGCTTTATCATACTTAAGTATTCTGGAAAGTAATTGTGGCATAAATATATTCTCATGTTGGAAAGGTAAACAAAACTTAGCATCACATATAGCCTGTGATCCTTTCTACTATTTGTTCTTTGCCATATGTGCACATTAGGTTTTACAGACAAGTAGATGTGATCTCTGCCCCTGAGGGGCTTACAGTCTAGATTAAATATCACATGGAGATGAGACATTCTTGTTGGTATTCTCAGCAGGGAAGGCCAAGGGTATGGTAGGCATGAACTATCCTTGCTTGTCTGAAAAACAGACCTCTCAAATCAAGGCTGAAACATGTCAATAGGAGAGAAAGCACAACTGCTCCTGATTTTTTCAGAGGGCTTCAGACTGTGCAGTACTTACCTGATATCTATTTCTAGCATTGATATCTACATTTTGAAAAAATGTGTGCAAACTCAGATGGTTTTCTCTATTACTAAAGCATGCATTGCCTGTTTGGGCAGTCAGGGGATTTCCAGATTACACTTTAGTCTTGTTTACATCACTATTACTTGTCATAAAAATGACAGTAATATGAAAATTAAATGTTGTTATATCTGGGGGGGAAAAAAATGACTTTTGAACAGAGTCCTGCATATTATCTTAGTTTAGCACATTTTGCAGGAAGTTTAATCAAGTCAATAATTGTCAGGAAAGTGCTTTTACTAGACACTGATTTGTACTGGGTTTTTTTAAGAGAAAGGCTTCAACTAACTTTAATAGCATAATGTAAACACATTAGAAACAGTTGTTTGATGAAAGATTTCAAGCCTGAAAATATTATTGGTGACTGAGACATACAAATGATACTCACACACAAAAGTAAGAAACAGTAGCAACTTGCTATTCCTTTCAACTTCTGCTTGGAAACCTTCAATTATAGGTGGCTGCCTGGTAAGACACTGAAAGTAAATAGTGGGGAGGACCTTTGTGCAATAAAATATGGAATTGTGTTTCATTATTTGTCTGTTTTGGAAGCAGTAACTTAAGCAGCAGATTGATACTGTGAATCATGACACCAAAGAATCTACTAGTTGAGCTTGGGGTTCCCTTGTTACCCCTTGTAGTTTTAGTGGAGCACAAGTCAAAATCTTCACTTACGTAAAGCGGCATCCTGACACATCTAAATTAAAAAATGGAGAGACAACACATTAGAGATGAGGTAAGCATCCCCTTTGGCTGCATATTTTTCCCCCATTCTCTGCTGTCCTTTGTGGTAATATCCTTAACACATCATTTTTGTGGATTCCGAGCAGTCTTATTACTCTAACTTCATGGTTTCTTCTCCTATTATTTTCCCTATCCTGATTTGATTAGATCATAAATTCAGAATATAGACAGTGAAATACATAGCTTAAGAAGACTAATTAAAAGAGCAGCCTGTTCGCTAACACAACAGAGATTTAAATTCCCCACATACCACACTATGGATTCATGCCCTGTGTGGCTTATTGTTATAGGACCCATACAAGTCAATAGGATAATGTAGTTACTAGAGGAAATTGTTTTTTCTGAGTATAAAAGGTTCTTTACTGAGACAATTTACAGTTACTTAAATTATATTTGTATGCTAATTAATACAAACCTTTCAGGATAGACTACCAGAAATGAGCAGGAAATTTCACTTAATTCTGAAGAGCGCGCTGCTTTGGGGAATGACAAGTCTTTTAGCTAGTGTTTGTCACCCACTATGTCTCCTGCTAATGGAAAAACTCAGTCCAGTAGTAACATGTTCAACTGAAACAGAATATTTATTCTAGATTGCAAAACAGAGATCACGTCTTTGAGCTATTTACAGTAGAGCGGACACACAAGAAACAGTAAGGTTGACTATCTACTAGCCATGAATAACAAATAAAACCTTCATATATTACAGTAATATTCTGGAGCACTATATTAAGTCTTATTTTCAAATTACAGTCAGCATTAGAATACACAAGTTGTATATCATTGATCAAGTGGTTGCAGCCAAAAGTATTTTTGTAAAATTTACTTTAGATAACAGAGATATAAATTTTCCTGGCCCGAGTTGTAAACTACTTATTTCAACGTTAAGTGCATATCAAGACATCTACTTTCATGAAATAACTTGTAAAGTATCAATTTTAGGAAATAGTGTCCGGAACTCCAGCTTTTCAAAAAATTTGGGTAATTGTTTATAAAATAGTAATCCAAGCAGAAATGCAAACTTCCTTTTTCCAGTCATTCAAAGTCTGAAACATATTATCAAAATATTATTTCAAGATGGATAAATCTGTCACAAGACTTGCTCCTACAGAATATCTCTCTATGATGAAACATTTAAGTCTTGTCTGGCTTAGTTTAGTTTTGTTACATCTGTTCTGCTCTATTTGCAAATTTGAATCCCATTGCACCTCTGAGGTTATATTTTGGTGTTTTGTATGTCATTTGTCTGCACGGTTGCTACGGGGTTTTTTCAGATGTCAGCATAACTCCATTACTAATTTTTAAAACATGAAAGGCTGAGAATCACAGTAAAATTAACACAATGCATCATAATAAATATACTTACTTAAATCTAAACAAAATCACTTTTTAAAGAAGATCATACTGTTTTCTTTGATATTACAAGAATGCCCAGCGTGCTGTGTATTAAAAGCATTATCACATACTGTAATGTGTTGTAGATATCCCAAGTTTTGCATATTATCTCTATAACCTGGAAAACGCTACAGGTTTTTTGACCATATGTATGTTGTCATTGTTAGGAACCTCGCTTACTATTTAGTAGGCATCTTCCTGAAGTTTTCTCACTCTGATACAGCAATCAGTTGTTTTTTCTTCCTAATCATTCCTTCAGTGGTGTGGAATCCTGCTGCAACCAAGTCAAGCCCACCTTGGGAAGTTGCTTTTTTTCAAAGGAATCCAGCATCTTTTTTATACTTTTATTAGTGCCTTCAGGAAACTTCAGATTCAGCCTCTGGAGTGTTTTTTTTGCTCCTTGGGATTGGGATCAGCACACCAGAGTACAGAATGCTTGTAGGATTGAGCCAATCAACATTTAATAGAAGATTGAATGCACTATGTAGCAGAATAATGAAAGCAACATTATCATCATTTATTTATTGTTAAGGATAGTGCTGCATGAATTCTTTTTCTACAGGCAGATTGAAGAGGGAGATTGTCTTCTGATTGTGAGGGTACTTGAGATATATCAGATTTTGAGCTAACCTACATTAAAAGCCACTTTTATTCCACTACTTAGTGATATTCTTTGTTAAAATGCTGAACACACACAAAACTTTACATAGGCAATTGGAAAACATTTTGTAATTTTCTGTGGTACAGCGATAGACATCACTCACGCTGTTTAAATTACTATTACTGGTGTCCTATTATTTGTTTACAGTTTTATTGGAGCAACAAGATGAATGCAGATGTAGCAGCAGTACTAATTCCTTGGGATTCACAGATATCCTAATTAAATTATTTTCTGACTTTGTTTTCTGCAAAGGAAGTTTGTACTTCAAGAAGAGACTTTTTATTTTTCTTTCTCCTATTTGTGAACTTCTGATAATAGCATAAAACATTAAAAAAATTAGTCTTTAATTTTGAAGCTATAGTGGATCTGCTAAAGATATAAACAAGCATATTTAAATAGTTACTTTGCATTATTCATGTAACTGGAAAAAGATTCACTCTGGGTAGACAATTACTGTGTGTTAACATCTTGCCTTAGGGCAGTTGAAATGGGTTTTAATGAGGTGTTACCAATCTTGAATATCTTTCATTTGCCACTTGACCCAACAATTTATTTTTTACTGGGACATCTTGACTTAAAATACTTAGCTTTATTATAGGGATTTCGTTAATCATATGCCACACTCAAACAGAATGTTTATTGGTATAAAAGGTGTTTATTAAATTAATCCATATTATTCTAAATAATGATAACTAGTACCCATACAGTGAAATTCATCAGAATTTCCTGAGTATTCAGATCCAGAGCCTAAGAATCACCCTGCTAAATTAGTATTCAGGTCATGAAAACAACTAATGAGGCTTCAGACCTATAAAAGCCCACTTAAACAAACATCTGCCAGTGTTTTAGAGGATATTCTGGCCCTGGCATCAGCTATGACCTGAAGGGCAGAGCAATATGAACTTAACTAAGACAGTATTTCAGGTAATTTGAGATCTAGAGACCATAGCAATAACGAGAAGAAAAATGGTTCTTCCTCCAGCATGAAGACACAAATATCTGCTGCTCAGTCACATAGCAGCAGGCTGAGAAGGAACAGGATTTCCAAAGTTACTTTGTTCAATTATTTGGCTCAGGTACGTGCACTATACTCTAACTAGAGTGATTGAGTGCTCTGCACCTGGTTGTACTTGGCAGATGAAATGATGTTTCTGAAAGCCTTTGGCATAACAAGTCTGTCAGTGGCTACGTGTGAATTTTCTACACTAATTGCTCATATGAACACTTATGATGTGGTAAGAGTGTTTATGTCAAGGTAGTCCTGGGCAGTAATTCTGTAGGATAACTGGAGCTCTGCAAATTCACACCTTACTTTATTTCACATAAACTTCATAGAAACAAACCCTAAGAGTTAACATAGTATTGTGAGTTTGGAGCGGCAGACAAAATCGCTTTCATCAGGATTATGTCAGAACATCCTTCACACAGTTGGCTATCATAAGCATGATAAGAGTTTGTAGACACCTGTAGTCAGCTCTTTTTATCTCCTCTTCTGCTGTTAGCTCCATAGCACAGAGCAACGCTTGCAGTAAAATTAGTTTCGATGCTGGAGTATATAGCCACACCAACACAGCGCTTTTCTCGGGCTATTCTTATTTAGACACAGTTCAGCATCTTTATATCCTTCCTTGCTGCCACACTGGTCCCATACACTGCGGTGGCACCAGCCTGGATGCCAGCATCGGGGCCGATCACAGCAACGGTGAATGACAGTTCAGGGGTCACTGGTCCCATACACTGCAGTGGCACCAGCCTAGATGCCAGCATCGGGGCCGACAGCAACGGTGAATGACAGTTCAGGGGTCCAGTAATAAGATCCCTCAGTCTTTTACAAGACCACAATGTAGCTGCCTTTGGCCCAGAATCAGTAGTCTAGAAAGGGGAAAGAGACATAACACAAATTCATTTATAAAGAAATTACAGTGATCCAGAGTAAGAGGTTGACCACTGCTTCATTTCTTGTTGGAACATATGGTGCACAAATATAATTCATCTTAGTGAGTGGGAGGGGGTACAGGGTAAGAGGGAATCTTTCTGGCATATATACCAATACAATGCCAGTTACTCTGCTGGAGTCTCTTTCTCCCTGTATATGTAATCTATGTTGAATTAATTTGTAGTTGGCTGAATTTCAAACACATCAGGTTTGTTTTCACGTATGTTGATGGGATTTTCTTTTGGATCAGTTTCTTATGTTAATTAGACCTCCATTTATGCTACATTGTAATGAGCTTTAGCAACTCTGCGTGTGCAAGCCTGGTGGGAAATTGGCTGGATTTGCACAATTTCAACTTTTGCAGTTACCTGGTTTTGATACACTATAGATTTTCCTGTTTCCCAATTCATGGACAGTCTTAAGTAGGGCAATGAGTTCTTCTTCTAATTTTTCAGAGGAAGGGGTTTTCAGTTGAGGAATATAGAGCCTGATGTATTAACTTGCATTTTAAAGGAATGAGGGGTGTTTTTAGGTGGGAGACTTATCAGTTCTTCAGATCTTCAATGGCTAAGTTAAAAAGAGTAAATGGGATAGGTTTTTTATGGCTTCCAGTCAAGCCTCTACTTGGAGGGGAAGTACTAGATACCTAAAGTAGACTGTTCTATATGTGAGTAAGAAGAGAGTAATGCAAGCAAATCTTAAATGTCTGTCTTTTTAGCAGAACAGAGACGTGGGTTTTTTGAATTTAAAGGAATTTCTACATCAGCTGCTTTGCTGATCTGTTCAATACCTGAAGACCATCTGATTTTTAAGAGCACTAATCACTGATATCTTGTGTTTATTTTATTGGGAGCCAAAGGGTGTTTCATGCACTTGAAAATCAAGACATCTATTTGTAGGTCTAAACATGCAGTAAGACTATCTCTTCAGGTGGCTATTTTTTTAAAACTTCTATTTCAGTGCCCCTGTGGAAGCAAGATATGTGAAAACTGATATACTTGCAGATATTATAAACAGAAAGGCTTATAAAATAAAAACAAAATCCAAGTTTACTCAAATGTAATATGTATTTAACATACATATCATATATAAGTATATCTTTTCTGGAATGTAGTGGGAACTTTCTACTTTTTTCTGTATTGCTCACCGATGAGTGGTTGAAGGTGAGCCTTTTTCCTTAGTTTTCCTGATAATTCAGGTTGTATGACTCAAACCCAGTGAAAGCAGTGGTCAGTGGACTTTGGTTCAGAGCCATCTGACAGAAGGAGTATTGGACAACAAACCACAGTTGGGGAATGTCTGTAGATTTATATAGACATATAAGAGAACAGAGGTGGATTCCTGTGAATTCTAAGGCAGCTAATGGTAATTCCTCCTAAAAAGTCAGTGTAGAGAAGTAGAGAGAGCTCCTCTTCATCTTCCACATCACCAAGGGGTCTTGGCTAGTCAATGAGAACAGACAAGCTGTTGTTTCTTCACAACAAGGTAAAATTATTACTAAAAACTTTTTTGTCCAAACGTTGTATGTGCCACAAGCTCTTTGACACTCCTGAGGTATAAAGATGGGCTCAAATCCAAAAATCTGAGAAAAACATGGATATTTAAACTTTTCCTATCAGAAGTGCCAGGCTAAACATGACCTCTGTGGAGCAGATAGGCTTCCTGCATCTCTCTGCAAGCAGAACCATAGTAGCAGTTCATACCACGCTCAGGCTATCAGCATGTCTGCATATGATTTTGTTGGCAGAAAGAGTCTTGCTCTACCCATGCTCCAAGCTAAGCAGAGCAACATGAACACGGTCAGTACATGCTGAACCTCAGTGGTAATACTGGGCCCAAGCAAATGTACCCGGGCTTCTAAAAGGCTGTATTAAGTTGGTTCAGCATTGTATTAAAAATACTCAGAGGTTTTTTAGTCATCTAGCTAAATAGGGGCAGAGCAAGCCTGTTTCTGCCTGTGAAATACCTTCTACTTACCGTCTTTTTAATACAACCACCTCAGCTGAGTTTGGCACTTGAAAGCTTTTTTCTTCAGGAGCCTGAGGCAGTAGCTGTAATTGCCAGCTCATAAGTAGCTTCTTCAAAACAAAACCTTATTTATTCTTTCTTCCACACAGCACAAGCGTTAATGGTGCAGAAGTTAAGAGCAATTGCCCATTTTTCCCCTTACAACTACCTTCATTTTCCCTTGTAACAGTAGAAGTTTATGCTTATAAACACAAGTTTCTTTCAAGCAACTAGCTTCCATTTCCTTTTGAAAACCAGAATCCTTATCTCTCCAAATACTTTTTTGTAGCAAAAATACTCATATTACCTACTGAAATACCTAAAATACTTAGTATTTTCCTGCTATGTTGTGGTAAAAAAAAAAAGAAAAAATCTAGGAGACATGGCTTAGACTGTTCCCATTTCTCAAAAGAAGTTTGCATAAATATTTATCTTAAACTGAGGTATTAATATCCAAACTTGGGCTTTTTAGCTTTGCATACTTCCAGAGCACTTCTTTAAGATAAGAATGGACTCTCATTCTCAACAGTTGTGTACCACACAGAAATATATTTTTATATGTATAATTATCAGTAGAATAATCATGAACTTCGCGTTCCAAACCATTTGTTTATTCAGTCGTTATGGTTCAAATCTATCGCCTAAAACTCTTCCTCCTCTCTTCAGTGAAATAATCTGTATAGTACAGATAGGCTTATAGAATTTCTCAAAGGTATTTGCAAGATGTTGTCATATGTGAGTACTGAACAATTACGTTACAATGAGAATTACATCAGCATTGCCTATTACGTAATTTGTAGTAAACTATGCCTTCTATTCTGTTAAGTGTTGCAATGATCATGAAACAGGAGAAAGAGGACTGAACCCAAGTTCCCCAAATAAAGAAAAAAAAAAAAAATCAATAAACAAAATAATACACAAAAGATTTGTTTATTTTTGATAAAGCTTGCATGCTTTATCACAGTGAAAATTGTAGGCTACACAAAGAGTGAGCACTGGATAAATAACAAGCATTGGCCTTTAATGGAGCATTTTAGGAGGTTGGGTGGTCAATGCAGTAGAAGCATTTGTTGGCTCTGGGAACCCATCCAACTTCAGACTGTGGTCAAATACAAAGACAACTGAAATCCCAGTATTTCCTGAACTTAGCCTTTTAGGAAATCAGACCCCCAATATATAATTGAATATGTCATTCCTTGGGGAAACAAAAAAGCATCCTTGGCTACTATATCCAGCTCTTCAGCTGTGTGGTTCTTGCAGTGTTTTAACTAAATCAATGTGAAATGGAGAAAATTTGCAGCATTTAGTTGAAGGATTTAATTTTTAGAGCAGAAAAAAAAAATCAGTAATGCTCAGAAAGTGGTAAGACATTCATAGTGTGAACTTTCTCAACAGAAATTGCTGCATACTCACACATGGACAAGAATCTAGAGAATAGAAATGTGTAAAACAATTTGCAACCGTGCATTGCACCAGAATCCAAAGAAAAAAAAAGAAAAAATCAGAGTAAGTGGTCATGCATATAAGTGAGCCTTACCATAAATAAATAAAACATTTAAGTATGTTGTTTTAGTATGCTTAATTGTTTTGCTAAACTGACACACTAATGACTATTGTCTTTTCATGAAGAAAACCCTGAGCGTGAAGTAAGACTTCAAATTAAAAATTGAAAATACCACTCTTGGCTATCTGATTTCAAGGGACAGCT
The DNA here is from genome assembly GCF_000690835.1 of Fulmarus glacialis. NCBI lineage: Eukaryota > Metazoa > Chordata > Aves > Procellariiformes > Procellariidae > Fulmarus > Fulmarus glacialis. The sequence goes on from NW_009219040.1 coordinate 51,460, forward strand.
GGTTGTGATGTACTATACAACTGAATCTCTTTAAATGTCATACTCATTGCTTGTCTGCCATCTAATCCAATAATCTCTTAAACCATCCAACAACGTATCAGTTCCTTTGCTGTATGTACACGTATGTAGCTGTAAGCATGCACGTTCTGTTGCCCCATTCGTAATCTACACCTGTCCATAGCTGTTCTTACACATCATACTCATCTGTCTGCTTTAATGATGGGACAGTGTTGTTCCATGCCTGCCCTTTAGGAGCATCACTGAACAGATGAGGAAAAGATGCTATGTTATGAACACAGGAGCCACGTAATAGTCCTACGTATTTTCCTTTAAATAAATGTAGCTACAGATGTGCCCTTGGTTTTCCACATGACAATAATCGCTGGCATGGGGCCAGAGCAGTGACAGAGATTGGTCTCTGTTGATGGGGCTTTTGCCAAATTATTACAGGACTCTTGATTCTTCCTCTCCTGGCCTTTGCCATTTTCTTGCAGATTCAACAAGTTATTGAGCATCTCCATCTCTAAACTGCTTGTGGTTGCTGGCCACCAGCTGTGATCGTTGTGAGAATCTGGATACTCCAGCCACGCAGTGCCTCACCGACTGCTGGTTGGAGACCAGGTTGTAAATTCCTTTTGTATCCTAAATCTGTAGCTTACTTCAGACTATACCTGTAAACATAAATTTCTCCTGCAAAAAAATAAGCTGTTCCAGGATCCCTCACACTGAGGGAATGCAAGGGTACGGATCTGAGAACAAGCCAGGACAGTGTGCACATTTATCTGTTCACCAACTACCCCCACCCAGGGAAGAACTGGGAGAACCCCAGTTGCCTGAGGACATAAGGGGGACCTGCAGTGTTTCACCTGTGTCAACTAAATCTTCATAACTTTACAGCAGATAGAAACAAGCTGTGGCCTACCACCATCCGGTCTAAGGGTCTGCTTGCTTTATTCTTCCAAGGATAAATTGATACACGTTTGAATAGCAGTCCTAGAAAGTACTTGTAAATGGACTGTGACAGCTAGCTTTCTTACTACCAGTTCTAATTTAAGAACCCCCCTAATAAAGGACCACTTCAAAAAGCTTTTCTAAATAATTGTAAACTTCATTGCAGGTAGGATTATACCTACAGAGCTGATTAATTGCAGAAGCTGGTCTATAGACATTACTAAGGAAAAGAAGATGAGATAAATATACGTAGTGGGTACTATGTCTATAAAACTGTTTGAAACGGAGTAGGTTGCAAACTACTGAAGGCTGATTTAAAGCAGTTTATCTAAATTTACTTTGGCTGTCTTGCAAAGAGATTTTAATTTCATAATCACATGTATTTTATCCAGTGTACCTTTTTTTTTTTCCCAATGACATTAGGTGAACACACAAAGAAACAATTAAAGTTTGGAAAAATTTAAATCTAGCATGTCTTACATTTCCAGTGTTTCTTTTGGCAACCTAAATATTATTTTAACTTGTGGTGTGATTATATATTGGCTCACATAGGGGAACTGCAGAACTCTGCCTGCTGAGCATCATTAAGCACTTTGGTGCTCGGTGGGAGTTTGTTCATTAGGAGTGTGTTATGAATTTTACCCTGTGTGCATCTTTGTCTGTGAGAGAGAGGGAGGGAGAGCAAGGCAATGAGAAGCAAATATAAAATAAATCATTTACACATACAAAATAACGAAATATCAGTACTCCTATTTAAAAGAAGCAGAAAAGTATTGCACAGAAGAAAATAAGCATCAACATTGAGGGCATGAAAGAAGTCTCCTGAAACCTGTTGCTACTACTGATTGGAAACTTGCATTATTTCCTCAGATTTAATCTGGTTGGCAAAGATCCACCAGTCTGCCATATTTTGCCTTTTGGTTTATCATTTCATTTTAGGTATTCGGCTCATTTTTTTTAACCTTGAGACATATATAAGTAAAATTGTATAATATAATTTATTTTAATAAGTTACCCATACTCATAAATTAAGTCTACTAGCAAGATAGAGAAGACTTAAACTGTAAAGACTTAAAATCATGTTATTTTTTCAGATTTTATAATCTTAAATCAAAATTTTTCACAGCTAAGAATAATCTATAGAAGATTATTCCTTTAATTTCATTTTATATGTCAATTACTAGGTATCAAAGACTATGGGGTCAGGGGGTGGGATGTTGAGGTTCCTGAAAAAGGGTATATTTTGTAAGATATGCAAAATTACTTTGATTTTTCAATGGAGTATTAAAAAAAAAAAAAAGAAAAGAATCACTGGCTTAATTTTATATTCACATTGGCTTTATTCTAATGTTTTGTAATTCTGTTGCCTTCTCTGACGTATCTGTTTGTTTATATCTGTACGGATGTGGAGAAAGATCAGACTCACTGTTTTGCAAATGGTTTTTCAATACCAATGCAGTATACCTGCTCGGCATAAGTGACATCTATAAGATTTTCTTACTTATTTTAACTTACTATGGTATGTATACATAAGATAGCATTTTTGGCTGTACATTAAAAACAAAGAAACAATTATTGAAGGATGAGAGAAATGTGAAAAACGGATATTATCTGTTCCTTTAAATTATGTCTCTAAATATTTTTTCTCTATGAAAGTAGCAAGAGCTTAAGCAACTCCTGCTGTCTTGTTGTTCGACATCCACTACTGCCCATCTGCCTATTGATTGGTAGGAAACTCCAAATGGGAATTTCATCTCATTAATCATGTCACATCACAGGGATTAGGACAAAAAAAATCCTTTATGCTTCACAGCAGCCATCTAATGCCCAGTAAGACAAGTGAATGAATATGATATGGATAGAATATCTTCCCACTAATTAAAGGTCATCTGCTAAAAACTGAGAGTCAGACTTGCTCAGAATGTGCTATAATCTAAGTCTGCACATACTCAAGATTTGCAAAACGAAAGGAACAATAAATATGTATTTATAATTCAAATGTTAGCGTAGCTTGAGAATAAAACCCATCCATTACAGAACACTGTAGTGACAATACTTGCAATAGTGGTTCTCCCTGAATAGTTACTTGCAAAACCCAGTTCCGTTGATTCTCTCTTATTCCCCCTCACGTCATCATTAATATCCATCCACATGGCATTTCCCCACCGATATGCTCTGTAATCCTCTTACAACACCACCAAAATTGTTACTGTTCTACTCACAACCCACATAATCTGCATTATAAAATACTAGGATTTTTCTAAACCTGTTTGGTACTGTAACGAGCAAGAAAAAGCAATTAAAATTGCTAAGATGTGACTGAGCAGGTGAGGTGAGGTTTCCTTACAGTTAGGGCACTATGGCAGATGAGAGGGACACACACAGCCTTGGAAGAAAGCCAACTTATTAATGGAATTTGACCATGCAAAACTTGTTGAAATCCCTCTAGAACATCAAATGCCACATTATAATATCTTTACTGAGGTCCCTGACATTCCCAGGAAATCTTTAATTCCCTTTTCAGAGTATGATTTTTTTTTAGTAATACTTTCCAAGGCAAGATTTGTGGGGTGTATTTTGGTTTGCATTTAAATTTTGCTTTGTCTCTGTAATGAAAGCTCTCATGAGTTAAAAGCAGGTAAGTGAATTCTGCTTTTTTTGTTGGAAAGAAACCTTCAGGGAATTAAGGTTTATTTTGACAGAACTAAACAATTAATTATTTTTTGCTTTTAAGTAGATAAGAATAAACCATTCAAAAGTCATAGATATTTTGTCCCTGAAATCACTGCTTATGATATTTTATTTAAAATCTTACAGGTCATTTTAGTCATGCTAATGACTTGAAATGAAGGTTAGATGATAACACAGATTGAGTTTTAATTGAGAGACTTGCTAATGTGATAAGGTAACATAAGTAGTCTCTCCTTCTAAAACAAGCAGAAAAATATTGTACACTGCCGGTGCAAAGACTGACAGGATATGGATATTCTTATGATTTAGTATTTGCATTTTGAAAGTTTATGAGCCTGCAATTATTTTATACCATTTTCTAAGATTCTAGCAAATGATCCTATCTCCGAGTGTGTTATCCTGAAGAGAGAAATTGCTTACCAATGTTTACAATCATTAGCTTTACAAAGATCGTGACATTAGCAGAAAGATCTGAATTTTTCCATTGACCTCCGTGCTTAGAGGATGTTCATGCTGACGCTTTCATTAAATGAGAAATAAAAGCATCCATATTTTTGAAACTTGCAAACCTCTAGCTAAAAGGTAGGGAATGAAGACAAATATTTGACTATTAGCTGCATTCCTCTGCTGCGTAGACTTAAATATGCTTCACTTTTTTTTTTTCAGATTTGTATAATTTAATAATGAAAACTACAGAGGTCAATGATTAAGTTACCTGTTTCTTGGCTATAGTTGAGTTGGCAGGCCATTTCTTAATCGCTAGTATTTTTCAGCCTACTGTTGATATAATAGACTGTATTGTCCACATTTGTAGCAGATGATGGTATATTACTAGTCTACTGTGTATGTGCATAACTGTAGATTTAAAAAAAAAAAAAAACCACACCACAAAAAAGCAACACCCCTCTCGATATTCTCAGTAGATCTCATAGTTGATGCTGTTTATTGTAAGAAAATATCAAGACAGATACTACAAATATCCAGTTGTTGGAAGTAGTTGAGTAGTCAGATACACTACTGTAAAGCACAGTTACCAAATGCGTCTTTATTTAAATGAAAATAGAATTGCTCACACTGAATCAGCTCAGACAATAACATATTGGTGAATAGCTGTCCTACTGCAGTGTTTGTGCATGCTAACTGTATAAACAAACTTAATTTATTTTAGTATAGAAACAATCTATAATTATATCTTCAGGTTCCAAAACCAATTGAGATGCTAATAACAACTTCTCTACTTTATCAAGTGTTTTCTATTTGTTGTTTTCTTTTCCTCAGTAGACCTATATATGTACATGCACGTATATGCATGATACTCCTCCTGTATGAGTCTAGAATATGTTACATTATATATCATCACCACATGCTTCTCTAACATGCTTGGATGTTTAACTCCACTAGAGACCTTTTTTGAAGAGCTATTAGAATAACCAGCAGTAAAAGTATGCTTTCCCATTCTACAGGAAAATGAAACCAACACTGCAATCAGAGCAACTGCACCTAGCTGATATTGCTTATTCCACTGGTTTGGGAGAGTCCTGGTTTCCTCCCTGCTCTCTGCCATCTCTTTTTGTCGCTTCTTTCACCAGTCTGATTTACCTCATCTACAGCATGCTTCAATCCCAGCTTTACTTACAAGCCAGCCTGTGCTGCCTCTTGTGCCAGTCTATAAGCCACTCTCTAACAAGTCCTCTTACCAGATCTGGTCTCCCTTCAGCTGAGTAGCTCCAAGCCCTCACCTGACACCAGTCCTCTTTTATTTTAATCAAACAAGCTCCACCCTCCCCTCTCTCTCTAATTGGAGCCCAGTTTACCCCTTCAATTCCTGCTTTCCATTCACATGCTGATTTTCTTTCTGTATTTATTCCCACTTCTCTTCACATTCAGGCCCAGGTTTACCAAATCGAGTGTTTTCTGACCCTTCCTATTAGTCTGCTTTTCACCCCTCAGCATTTGCAGCAGATCAGATGCCCTCTCTATTCGGAAACCATGGATATTAGTAATAGGGTCACTGATTCCAAAGGAGATCCAGGCTCCTTGTGCTTTTCTCCTATAGCTGCTTCCACCCTGGCCTGGAGAATCTAAGAGCAGTATTACACAAGGGATTATTCATAAATGTCAGCTTCTCAGAGATTTTCTGAGGATGAATAAGGATGTGCAGTGAAAATACTTTTTTAAAATTATATAATTTTTTTTTTTAAGCTTTTTAGGTCACGTCTTTATACAGGTATACAGCTTCATGTTAAACATCCAAACTGGCTCAGAACGAGCTGATGTGTCAATACAGCATAGCAGAGATATTGCCAGTAGCTGTTGAGCGTATCATTAAGGTGTTCTGGCAGGGTTAGGTAGTGTGGTTGGAGAACACAGACATAACTACACGGCAGGGATCATCCTCTGGGACTCACGTGCCATCGTCTGCACTCTTTCTACTCTTCACAGTTGAGCCCAACAGGTTCCTAAAACAGAAGGTCTTTGCAATGTACTGTGTGATGCAGATACATATCCTTGCAGGCTTTGAATTTTGATCTTATAAAGCTGTCAATACTATTTACTTCCTTATGTAGTGACAGGCAATCACCTCAAGTCTGACAAATATTGAGTAATCTGCTCAACCTCTTGCCATTCAGAGGGAAGCTGACAAATCTTTCTTCTTGGCTAACTTGTTTGTAACAGCTTTGGTGACCAAAGAACAACACTTTTTCTTCAGACAGCAGAATCTTCATCCCAAACTTCCTATGACATTCAGCAAGCAAGTAACCCATGTGCAGGAGCCCTTACATAATTGGGCATACTTCCCATTTTTCTTTTCAAACAGTTATTTTACATTCATCTTACAGTGAGAGAACAGCTATAAAATAGGTTTGATACTTGAACATTATAATTTGGTACAGCATTCAGCAACACAGATTTGAATGAATTGTGAGGCATTTCTGTTACCTTTGTTACACATCAATACGGTTGAAAAGTAGAGAAAGTGCCAAAACCAGCTGCTTTGATGTTAAGATAAAAAAGTCCTGAATCTGCCCAGCAGGATAAGGAAAACATATTTTATGTGTTGCTTACACTCTCATTGGCTCCGTGCCAAAAAGACAGTATGTTAAAAGTTATTAAACTATTTACTTTTTTAACTTGCAGATTGCATTTGGTGTTTATAACCCTTATAACCTGTTTCTGGTTAAAGGCATGCTATGATGCTACATGCCGCTATATATAGTGCATAGTGCCACACCCGCAGGGTGTGTGGGCAGGGGCCGGGCAGTCCTCTGGGTTGTCCCATGAACGTGCGCGTTGGGGAGTGTCGTGGTTTAACCCCAGCCGGCAACTCAGGCCCGCCCAGCCGCTCGCCCACTTCCCCTGGGATGGGGGAGAGAATCAGAAGGGTAAAAGTGAGAAAACTCACGGGTTGAGATAAAGACAGTTTAACAGGTAAAGCAAAAGCCACACGCGCAAGCAAAGCAAAACAAGGAATTCATTCACTGCTTCCCATCGGCAGGCGGGTGTTCAGCCATCTCCAGGAAAGCAGGGCTCCATCACGCATAATGGTTACTTGGGAAGACAAATGCCATCATTCCGAACGTCCCCCCCTTCCTTCTTCTTCCCCCCGCCTTATATACTGAGCATGATGTCACATGCT
>NW_009219040.1:58814-86387 GCF_000690835.1 Fulmarus glacialis
TTGACTAGCGTAAACACTACTTAGCAACAACTGAAACACCAGTGTGTTATCAACATTATTCTTATACTAAATCCAAAACATAGCACTATACTAACTACTAGGAAGAAAATTAACTCTAATCAGGACAGGGAGGGACAGCGGTACCTGCTGAGAGCCACAGGGAAGCATGGAACAGAGCAGGTGTGTTGGTGTGCAAGTGCCTTGCAGGCCAGATAGCCGCTGGCTTCTACATCTGCATATACGGGGAGCCTTGAGCAGGGAAAGGGATACACATCCAGCAGGTGGGCATGGCCCAGGCCCGCTGCCAGGAGCAGGCTCGTCCCCTTGGCTCTCGCTCTGACGGCTGCAATATGCTGCCCTTGCTTACTGGCTCCTGCACCACACACGGGTGGGAGTAGCTGCTCAAGAACAGCTTCCCAGGGAGCAGGAACGCATTGTAGCTGATCCTAATAAAGGGTAATGAAAGCTGCTAGTGCCTGAAACGTGGGTTATCAAAAGGAGTGGAATGTGGGTAGTTGAGCCATCTTTCATTTTCTATCTGCATTTTTCCAAGTTCACTCTCTTTTGAAAAAGGAAGAAAATAACCTGTGGGTTCAAATATTTTTTTTTTCTTGATGCCTCTAAATGCGTACATGCATCAGTGTTCAGACTTCTACTAGCTGGCCTGTATTTATTAGTTTTCTTCACATTAATACACAGTTTTGGTAGTATTTTAAGTAAGAACAGTTCTCTTTCATTTAAATTATGGGAGAATCCAAAGAAAAGAGGATGCTAGTAAGGTGGGAACAATCCCTCCATATACGTGGTTCATAGCATATATTGATTTCTAGTGTTTTATGGTAAGCAAAAGTTTAACAACCGTAATTTTATGAAAATGACAATTGGAGAGGACATCTGGTGAGAATTCATTTATGCCTTTTTACATTTTTAACAACCTGGCTATTTTTACTCTTCTCATCCTCTCAAAGGGAGTACAATGTAATGAAGCATGGAGCTGGAACTAGGCCACACCTCAGCTGGAAAATGTCAAATTCTATTATGCCATCCTCAAAAGCATAAATCATAGCTGCACATTTTAAAAAATATAAATGAGGGAGGGAACAATATAAAACATTTATCTGAATTAATGCAATGTATTTATAGTACAGAATGGTAGAGTATGGGTTATTATTTATGTAATACAGAACTATAGCAAATATTTAAAGGTTGAAATCTGTAATACATAGTATCTGATCTTTGCTGAGGGGTCCCTTTGAACATTGTTCACTTTCTTGCATTTAATTTTTCCGGTTGTGAGCTAACAAACTAACCTGCTTAATGTCAGGAACTACTAGTTACTTTGTCGCTTGAAACTCTTATTTTATATATGAAATATTTTTAATGGTCTTAAGTTTAAAAAACATGCTTATCTAATACAATATCCAGGGTTCCACATTTCAAATTTTTTTATATTAAATTGTACTTTTTACACATTTCTTCCCATGTTTCATTGGTTAAATTATGTATGGGGAAGAAGTGTCTGTCTCTTTGGCAGCAGCAGTATCATAGTTCATAACTATTCAAATAAAAAAATAGCATTTACTAAGCATTTATGAGGAGGATGGAAGATTGTTAAACCCACTTGCTCACTCCCACTCTTCCTGTTTTCTTCAATATTCCTTTTATTCCAAGAGGTTTAAATTATTTGACTCTACTCACAATAAGTTCTATACCTCTCAATTCTATAACACAATTTTTAAAATGTTTTCAGTATGTTATGACATTCATACATGTGACTAGATGACGTTTATGGTGACTGCTGATATGCTACAAAGGCATGTGATTATATACCTCTGTGAGATTTTTCTGCCATTCAGCCTGTAGTAGATGAGGATCTTGGCTGAGTATTTAAAATACAGGCTTGTATAATGTAAGGCTACTAGCCTCTCTGAACTCCTTTGTCTAGCCATGTTCCAAAATATATATTAGGCTGATTATAGTGACTATAGATTACGGTATATTTACTGTATAACAAATAGGCTACATTCATCATTCTGTAAGTGACTAAAAGGTGGCATGGACCCAAACTCAATCTCACTGCTACCACCTGAAAGCTCTTATTGTACTAAAACAGTTATTGTACAAATCATGTTATTTATTATCTAGTAAATATGTTCTTAATTTGAACTACATCTTCTGTACTTTACAATTTTTGAGATCCTGGTTAAAGCTATTCAGAGACAAATAAGTCAGTTGAAAACCACCTGTAAAAGCCTTTAGCAGATCAGAATTGCATGTATTTTCTGAGGTACATCTTGTTTTGTGCAGATTCTTGTATCTTACATGCAACGGTCTTATCACAGCATCCTCAGGTATATGAACAACACCTCTGGTATATTATTTCTTCTTATGTCCTTTATCTAGAGAGATCTTGTGCTGTTGAACTTTAAGTTTCATGAAGAGAATTTATTTCTGAACTAGATTAGAGGTAGGGAGTCAGGATCTTGTCTAATGAATATCCATATTGTTACGTGTACCTGTGATACGTCAGAATTGTAAACCTGGAATAGTGTGGTGCAGTCTGTGGTGCTCTTCGGTTCCTAAAGGCATTTGTTCCCTTGGACCTGGCCCAGTACAGCCAATTTTTAGTTGTTTAGTAGAAGCTAAACTGCCACTATGTCGGAGGAGCAGAGATGACAATTACATCTACTGCTTTGACCAACATTCCTGGCATCATGGACCTGCACCAAGAAGTAGTCTGAAGATAAGCGACAAACCTTTGAATCTGATACAGAGCTTATTTAAACCCAGATTAGAAAGTGGAGGATAGGTCGAGTACATTACTGAGCCTGTTTTACTAAGGACATGCATTACAGAATTTAGCATCTGCTGGTGTTTCCCAGCTGCTGAAAAGCATGTGTCCCTGTATTGCTTTGCTGGAGGCCATCCAAGAAGTGATAGAGGTTTCTGTTGTCACATAAATAGATTCATTTGAAATTCTTAATCTTGTATTTGAAGGTGAAAGCAGTGCAGACTGTTTCCTCAGAACTGTCTCAGATAATGCTTGGATGGGATGGGGCAAGAAGGCAAAGTGAATTTGCTCTATTCAATGATATACGTATCAACTAGGATATATGTATTAACCATATGAACTTTTAATTTTCTTCACTGAGGCGGCCATGTAGTTTTTTACTACTTTTTAGAGAAAGATCTTGAACCAAATAATGTTAATGCTATTTAACTTCATTGTGTATCTCATGTTTCCAGCTTATATCTAAACAACATTCTTCTGCAGTAGATGTTTTAGTGTTAGATATTTGAGATCTTATAGAATCTGCCATTCTGTTCTCTTACTGATTTAATCTCCTTGGCTTTAAATAGTCTGTCTGAAGTCACTGCAGAATGGATCAAAAGAGAAGCACTCAGCTAAATTAGAAGGAGGTTAAGAAGCTATTCTTAAGAGTTATTCTTAAGAGTTCTTAAGCTATTCTTAGTTTAAGAAGCTATTCTTGGGCTGAAGGGTGGCAAGGAGTAGTTGAAGATTTAAAGTTGAAGGCAAATAGTTTAAGAATATTATGGTTTGTCATGTGCAGTATCAGGAGCAATTTCCTTTCCTTCCTGACCACTTCTTCATGTATACAGCACGTATCCACTTTAGTTTGGGCAACACAGCTCTGTGTGACAGTCACTCTGTAAAACAGATATGGGATCAATCTAGCTTTAAAAAAATGCTGAGGAATTTGGGGAAAAAAAAAAAGAAGTAGTTAGGACAGTTCCCTGATGCAGCTGAACCATCCCAGCTATAGCTCTACAGCAAGGGACATAGCTTGGGACAGCGGAGGAAGGCACTGTCATCAGGTGCTTTGGAAGGTGGAAGACTGAGCTGCCTTCATCCTTCACTCTCTGCGATGAAATCCAGCCTGCCTGTGACAGGGAGCTCAGGCTGACAGAGGATGCCTTTCCTTTGCCTCCAGGTGTTCTTCAAAGAGTTAGGACAGGAGCAGTGTTCCCTGCTGCCTAGCATGTCCCTGGCATCAGTGCCTGCTTCTCAGGACACAGGAGGAGAGCAAAGAGCACCACTGCAGAAGATAACTAGCACACTTCTCATTCAGCTTTTAGCAGTCAGTAAAGTGTTAATGTTCTGTGTCTTTTGCTCAGCCCTAGATAGACATGCTACTGCTAATTTTCTGCTATTCTCTAACACTTAGTTTAGAACTCGGCAGAAACTGGGCTTTTTAGTGTTTGAGTAGACATTTGGCAGCTTGTGAAGTGGCAGATGAGTACCGGTGAATTTGAGAACGAGGGTGAACATTTGTGTCAGGGAAGAAAAAAATCTTCACAGCAGAAAGCATGTTCTAACCTGAGACTGGAGGTACCTGAAATAAAATAGCTTTAAACTAGTCTATTCCAATCACATTAAAAGCCAAATCCCTGCACTGCTGAAGCTTTACAGACTCGAGCAGCAAATCTTGAAATCTAGCTTCAAGGGACTAGCTGCACACTTGAGACTTAATCGGTATAAACCAAATATGGTAAAGGTTTAAACCGTGGCCTAAACATAATATATCATGAGGCAATATGGCTGAAAAGTCCTATCTGAAAGTGCCAGCAAGGCAGAGGGAGCAGTATCTAGGTTTCAGCAGAGCGGACTTCTCTGCTGCTCTGGAAGTTCCTGCTCTGGAGAGGAGTCACAGCCTCGTGTACGCCTGGGTGTCCGGTCTAACACCGAGGCTTCAAAAGTAAAAGGCCTGTGAGGGTCCTCCTGTTGTTTCCCGGGGTGCAGTCTCCATGCAGAGCCCCCACTGCGGTGTCTTATGCTGCAGAGAAAGGCACAGGTGCGAGTGCACAGTTTTCCTGCTTTTTTTAACGCCACTGGGACATGGTCATTTCCCTATAGATTCTCATCAAAATGATAAAAGACTTGGTAAATTTAAAATGTTGTTCACTGGACTATTGTTATGGAATTTTCCTACTAGATTTATCACTGCTCCTATTAATTCCATTTAGTCTATTAATTTACCCTCTATTAATTTATCACAGCTTTCTGCGTTGGATGTTTTTTTTTTTTTGCCCTCATCTGCGAAGTGCTCAATGTTGACAGTGACGGAAACCTCACAGGAAGCATTGACAAGGTTTGAAAAATAATTCTGGAGCCCTTGTGTTGCTAAGGAAGTTTCATCAGTAGAACCAACGATTTGAGATTGTTTTCTCAGCAGTGCATGAGATAAATGAGAACTATTTCCAGATTCAGTAATTTTGAAATCTGAAGGAAAGATCTTATCAGTTTGCTGGCCACCCTGAATAGAATACATCAAGAAAGATTAATAGGAAACAGGGATACCTGTTTTGTTTTGTAGCAAAAAAAAAGCCCTACAAAAGTATTTTAAGAAGCTTTTTTCATTTTGCATTAAATATAAAATCTAAGCATTATTTTATGTAACTAGTTTTTCATTATACACTGCTAGGATAAGCAAATTGTTTTATCAAAAGAAAAATAGATGAAATTTATGAAATCATAAAAGGAGACCCTGTATGAGGTCTGAAATGCTGGAATATTTAATATATGCTTGGGTATCTTCCAAATTTTTCCCAGTGGATAAAGGAATCTCTCAGGAAAACTTTATTTACGCAATTTTAACCTAAAGATGCAGCTGTATTAGATGTATAAGGGAATTTTCTTTTCCACCACAATTTGACTATTTTGAGATTCACCATCCTCAAATATATGACAAATATATTTAACAGACTAATAAATACAAATAATGTGAACAAAAAAATGTGAACAAAAGCCTATGTCTAAATACAAACAAATGTCAACCTTGGTTTGTTGAGGCTCTTCCCTATCTATAGCAAACCTTAAGTATATTTATTAAACATGAAGTATTCCACTTCCATAGGAGTAGGACTGGGACCATGGAGCAATCGTGGCAGATGATTTTACTGTAGCTGCAGCATGCTTGAACCATTCAAGGGGAATACATGACACATATCTGTGTAGCTCAATTTAATGTGCCTGGTTAGACAAGCACAGATGTTCATGTGCAATGCATTCGCAGCATGTAGATATTTGTGTTACAGTATACCTCACAATATATATTTGGAAGCTAATAGGAGTGCATGAAATCTTTTAAATAGATCATTAAAATGTGTAGAATACTTTTTAAACAGCAAAAAAAAAATCTGCATTTTTTAAAGACCATCAGTTTAACTAAGCTACCACTAAACAAAAGCGTATTTAGATAATTATAGTTGTTGAATAATGACATCTATTCTTCAATGAAGAATCTATAATTTTTATTAGAATTATAACCTCCTTTAATTTTTACTTCAAATGCTGCGTATATACAATACTATCAGTCATAATCCTAATGTAACAGTAATTAATCTGGTGTATTATTTGGCATTTAGAGATTTTAAAAGTACATTTGACTAAGTTACAAATAAAACCTCTCCAGGTTAAAAGTGTTCCATTCATATCATGTGGATCTGGTTTGAAGATTTCTGGTGAAGGAAGGAGGGAGCTATTTTTTCCTTTGCCAATAAAAATAGATCACATCTATTTTTGGACTCTGAACATAATCTACGTTTCTAATTCTCAGACAGTGACTGTGACTCACTGAATATACTTCTGAAGTCTGAGCTTCAAGAACATAAAGATACTGGCCAGCTCCTCAGCTGGTGTAAATCAGCGTAACTTCTCTGATCTTTGTTAAGCTGGCCTTATGCAAGATCTCTCTTATGCTTTTAGACATTTCTGATGCTTTGATTTTCCTTTGCTTTTTCTCACCTCTCTCGAGTAGTTTCAGACTATCAATCCATGAATGTTTGAGTTATTTTGGGGGCCAGCTCATTTATTACTGACTTTTTTTTCCCCATGGGACAATATAATGTAGGGTCTAATCGTTGGTTTGCTTTTATATAGAATAGTTAATCTGATCAAAGCACTCCGAATGTGCTCTACGCAAACAAATTCCTATAAATCACAAAGCAGGACTTAATCCGTGTCCTCCTTTAGCTTTTTTCTACTCCTATAGTGTAGGTATGTTTTTCTCATACATATTTCTGTTATGTGGTATCTATTTCCATAATTAAACGTGTGTATTTTATTTCATATAAATGGACTTCGTGTATGAATTCATATATATAAACTAGTCTACAGAAAACTAAATAGGAAGGTTATAATTAACATGACAGTAGATGGCTGTTTCCTCTTTTCGGTTGCAAAAGAAATGTCCGAGTCTGCCATGTGTTGGAGCTACAGCCAATCCTTGGCCAAGAAATTTCGGTGACTCCTTCCTACGTAAAAATTATCTGTGTCTGTACGAGTGTGTGCGCACACGCATGTGTGTATTTTGGAATCAGTCACTTTCTTTAGGCACTGGTATCACATCCTGTTATGACGATGCAGCAACTTCGATTGTGTCTTGATGCAATGAATACGTAATTTTGGAAAAGTTTTGATAATAGTCACCAATGGATTATCAGGCAATGCTTCCCTAAAGGCATGCAGCCTGGCCAGAGGATTTGAAGGTTTTGATAAGTCCACCCTCTGTGAAGAAATCTACCTACTTTATTACATTCTTACAAGAATTTGCCTTTTCCTCTGCAATAGTAAGCTTAACTTTAAGTGAAGTTTAAGTACTATCATTATTAGATCGTGGTGCACCTTTCTTTTATGAGTGTGCAGTTTTGTTTTATGACTGTGCATCTTGGGGTACAGATACATTTCTAGCCATCCTCTTTTATTTCTTTTCTCACTCCTACATACAATATTTCATTAGCTTGTTCGGAGTGGGGGGAGTGGGGGGTGTCACCAGGTTTCTTTTTGTCAGGTATTGTTATATAAAGAAAAATTAATATTGGGTAAAAAGTAGATGCCTTTAAAAAGGTAACAATAAATCATTCAAAGTCTGTCAGTTTTCTGTGCAGGCTGCTAGAATAGATTTAATAGATCTACATACAACAGAGCTTTTCTATATTGCTTAAGTTTTCTCATCTGGCAGAGCATTGCATGATTTGGAACAAGCCTTATATTGTGGGTAGACTTTCTCTACTGAAGAGATATTGATTTCTGACAAGGAGTACTTCAGTTGTGGGGGAGTCCATGTATATCTTTTCTGTAAGTGTTTCTTGATATATATTTTGAGAGACAAAGCCTAAGAATACAGCACAGAATATGATAATGCAGAATATAGAAAAAAGCTGTTGATTGCCATTTGTATTTTTAGTCTCCTCATTTCAGGAGAATGCCAAAACCAAACTTCAGCAGTCATATCCAACTGTATTATTCCTCATGACAGTATAAAATAGTGAGACAGTTTCACAAACTAGATTAAGAATCATAGTTTATATTGCTGCATAAAATTGCTAAAATTGTATAGAAATCTGTATTGTGGATCATAAGTTAATGTAAAAACTCCAAGCTATTTTTTTCCCCACTGTGTGTGTTTAAGCTACTGGGCAAGTTGTTGCATGAATAAATATATTTTCTTCCTCTGAAACTGTGTAATATTAAATGCTGTGTTGTTGGCATAAAATATAAGTTGATCAGACAGACAAAGATTATTATTCTGACAACAGCATACACAAGGGTATCGTTGTACATTGAATTTCAGTGTGTAATATGGTATAAATCTTCATGAGAGACTCAACTTTTATTGGCTGCACAGAAGGTGCTTTTCCTTATTAAATACGGGAGATGGTCTCAGGGGATTTTTTTAAAATATCTTTATCCATTTTTTTCATCTAGTCTCTGGGCCCTGGAAGGCTGACAGATACAGCCGGATAAGCATTTCTCTTTTGAATGCCTGACTACAGTCATGCTTTAGCACTTGAGCCCCTGTAATGTTTTGCCTCAGCAGAACCCATCAGATCCCACACAAGCTCCACCTTTGCCATTCCAGAAATGGATGTGTGTGTGCCCTGTCTATAGCCTGTAGGACAAAAAAATGCCTTAATTCTGTGTAATATGATCAATGAAACACTAAAATTACAGCGGTTTGGATTCTGCACTTCTGTCATTTCTTGCCATCGCTGACTATTGTCATCCTCTCATTACAACTGCCAAGGATTTTCAGGGCGTGGGGACACCAACAAGTGCTCTCGCTTCTGGGCACTGCACAAAATGAAGGGACAAGGGCACAGAGTAAGATACCTTCTTCTTGAATTTAAACTACATGGATTATTTTCCTGGCCAATGCAGGTATATCATCTCTTTATTGGACATATGTAATTATGTAATTAGAGATTTTCATCAACTGTCCATCAGGAGAGTTAGCCCACCCTCCTAAATCAGGAAGACCAAAGAGGCCATGGAACAAAAAGGCAATTTAAACTCACCGTTGTTTCCCAGCCTGATTGTGGACCATAATCTTCTTTCCTTGGCTAAGCACGGCACACAACTAAAGCGAGCTCAGGAGCTTCAGGCTCAGCTGAGACCTCACTGCCACATGTCAAAGCAGGGAGCAACCCAAACCATGTAAATTTGTTTCCTTCAGCTCCTGCCTCTTCCTGACTCTTTTATGAAGCATGGCAATAATCCACAGCTTCTACATGGTACACATCACTGGAGACGTTGCCTTTCCACCAGCATTTACCATTTCTTTAGGGGAACCCATGTCTTCACTGAAACTGGAGTTTGCCAGCTAAGATCTCTCTTAAACCTTATCGCAGCAAACATAGCTGTGACAGGAAATCTATGAAAAGCACTAACACATGAGTGAACACTCTTCGCCAGTTCGCAGCACCGGGAGTTTTTGCTATCTATTGCTTCCCTTTTGGACCCTCACCAAGCCACCACTTACTGTCTCATCCTATAGTGCGGGGAGAAGCCCAGCACTAAGGGACTGTGCTGCCGGTCAGCTGTGGTGAGAGGGCTCCTGGCCCCTGCAAGGCTCTCGCTGTCTGCCAGGCACCTTGACCACTCCTGATGATATGGGCACTGGAGTCGCATGGAGGAAGCACATGGGGAGGGCTTGGGGTGAAGAGGTAGTGTCTCTCTGCAAGCTGTTGTATAGACAGTGATCCAAATGAAGGTCAAATGCCTTTCACTGAAAATAAAAACCAAAGGGCTTGAAAAAATCTATTTAAGTGAGCGTTGTTCTCTACCTTCACTGTGAAGTTTGTGGTCCCCTTATTTGACTTCATTGTCTCTAAGTCCAGAAAGACTTTTAGCAGTCCTGCCATTCTAAACACGGGGTTTATATTTACACAATCTGCCCATTGGTTCATTTTTGGTTTCCAGACCTGTTTCCAATAGCATCTTGCCATTTCCTAGTGCTTTTGTATGTTCACACATTTTTGTATATCTGTGCTTCCCAAAAATGCAGGTTTTAATAGAACACAGGTTTGTACGCATGGTTATGCTTTTGGTTTGGATAGTCCCATTCAGACAAACAGGCCTCTTCATTGTACATACTTAAGTGCTCAGATAGACTATAGTTTTAGAGAGCATCCAAAATATATATGTTGTATGTAGATAAAAATAGTTTTCTAAGCTGGTCAACCTAGTCCAGCTTCACAAAGAATATTAGCAATGCCTTGCCAACTAGTGAAGCACCTAACTTTCAAACTGAAGGTTGAAATTAGACACTATGTGTGGGTGAATCCAGTATAAAACGCTTTTGTAACAGTGTCCTGACTGCATACAAAGCATGCTAAGTTGTTTGGCCAAGCTAACAGGAACTACTAAGGACAATAGTATGTAAACCATAACTCCTTGCTCCAGTTAATACTGAATAAAATACCACTGTATTAACTGAAATGGCAAGAGTAGACCTATCCTGGGTAAAAACCTTAGTTACTCAACTATAGAGTGATGGTTATGCTTATATTGTGTCAGTGGAGATCTTGAAGAGTGAATTTTTATGGCATCTCATTTCCTCCACTTTTATTAGTCAGCTAATAGTATTAATCAATTGGGAAGACTGTGGACACAGAGGTGTACTGCATTTTGAACTGATGAAATTACAATTCTCCATAGATTTGTATATTGCATTAAACAAGTCACTTATTTAATCTTTATTTAATCTCCCTTTCCCCATTTGTAAATGAGAATGAGGTGGATCTTTCATGTGATGGTCTTTGTAGACCCACACCCACCTTCTTCCCCCTGCATACTTTATATATGCATATATCCGTGCCCCATAACATCATCCCACAGAATGGGTAAGGTTATTGGGGATGAAGGCAGAGCTCAGATCTGATATGTGTATCCTTTCTTTAGATCAGAAAAATTCAGGGGGCATTACTAGATTACCAAACTTTGAAATTTTTTTTCCCCAAAATTTCTGTTCTTCTCTATGAAAAGTTGTCAGTTGTGATATTTCAGGCCCTTTTAGGGCCCGTATGAAAAGAATTGCTATAAAAACTTGGTTTTACTGGTTTTTTTACAAGTAATAATAGCATCAAAGTCTTCCCAGTTGCCCAAAATTATCTTTTTTATCCTGGTACTTTCTGTTATAGCTTTATAGCTTGATGCACTTAAAATCTTAGACTATACCAGTATTTTTTATATCGGTACCAACTATAAAATCTCTATGCATCACCTTTACAGCATAAGTAAGGACTGTGGAATTATTATGGTTAAAGTACACATTATTAGTGTTGTCTCTCTGCTACTGGTTTGTGTATTATTATTATGTTATTATGTTGAGAGCGAGTAGCGGCTCTAAGGACATCCATTGGAACACAAAATTGCATATATTGTTTTGAAAATTAGCTATCATATGTAAACTTATATTGTATATAGCTAAATAATAAAAGTAAGAGCATTTTTAGGTGCTCTTCAAATGAGGTCACAGTGCTTATGAATTTCCCAGTATTGCTTTGAGCTTATGAAATTCTAGTGGCAATCTATGGAACGATGATGAGAAACGTGGCACAGACATGCAGACGTACGCGTGTACTCATGGTGCATAACTTGAAGGGCTAATCATATTTACAGTTCACAAAATATTTTTTCACCTGTGTGTGAATGTATATTGATGTGCAAAAAATGTTCCGATGAGGAAATTGTGAACTATTCATCTATTAGTTTAAAGTGAGTGTGTCTTATTCGCTGCTAATTTTAATCTGCAGAAATATTAAACTATGTCAGCTGACTCAGTCTTAATTCTCACATATACCATAGGAAAGATATGTTTTGGTACATGGTTTTCACAGCCTAATTTCCTACTGTTTTCTCCAGTTAGAAGTGTGTAAATATTTTTTAAAAAGCAGAGTTAGGAGTAGCTACAAGATGTAGTATGGTTTGGTTTCCTGTATCTGCCTCTTACTATAATAACTTTTAAACAAATGTTTGCATTTTAATAGAGTTGGGTTCATTTGGTTTTAGCTAATGTTTGTTTATTGTCTTAATTTTTCACTGGTTGTCAAACTGGCTGCATCCCAACATCCAGGCGATAGTGATTCTGAAAGGAGATAATCTGCGTGGCTTTCCAAAAAGAGTGCTGCAGGCGCAAAGCAGCCATCGGCATACAGCAAGGAAAGGCTGAACCCTAAGCACTGCTTTTTAAAATTTTCGAGCTCTGCTTGGTGTAACTGTGTCATGAACCATATCACTTCACTTCTTAACACATCCTTTTCCTTCTTTTCTCTACATATTTTCTTCGCTCCTTCAGTTGCCCATCCTCTTCAGCCTTTAGGCAAGTCAGTTTATGCCATTTCTTTGTTCTTTGCCAGTGCCTGTATACATCAGTCCTAGTAGTATTTATCAACTTTCTTGAATTCACTTACAGTTTATTCATAGCTAGTTTCTTCTTGCAAAGTTTTTATACTTCGAAATTGCAGACCAGAAACGCAGCTGTTTTTTCAGACTTCTCCATATGAACAATAACGGAACTGTGAAAAGGGTAAACTTTGAATTTCACCTGTTTCTGGAAATTACAGCTACTGTAACCAAAGAGACTGTTTCAGTAACAGTACTGCCTTCTCTGAATTTTCATCCTCTGCTTAGATTTTTGCAAAACCATTCAAGTAGTCTTCACTACATGCATTTGTTTTATTCTCTGTACCCCACGGGAAGGACAGTACAGCCAGCAGAAGTCATGAGGATTAAGGGGGAGCATTTCTTGTGCAAACACTGATCCAACTGGAACACTTCAAAAATTTGATCCAGGAGGAGAAACGATCACTGAGGCTGCTCTCCTTCAGGGTGTCTGTAACTCAGAATAATAGCTCTTGAGTTATTAGCTGGTTATGTTTGGCATTCATCTTCTGAAGTTACTGCCAAAGGCATATAGGCAGAATAAAGTATAACACCACATTGATAAATATGTGTCATTTCCCCCGCCTTCCCTCAGAATTGTATAAAATGGAAAGGCATAATTGGAATGTTAGTAAATACAATAGATCAGAATTTATTTGGTTTTTTCCCCAGCTTGAACCTTTGTGACATCAGACTTCAACCTGGAGTGACTGACTTTCATGTCTGATTTACAAATCTTTCAAATGAAGAATGTAGTGTGGAAACAAAACAAATGCTTACTTGGCCATGATTTTTCAGTTATGAGAACTTACCAGATTAGGAAAAAAAAAACAGATGAGAAAGCGTGCTGTGCCTGCAAAGGGAATGAGTTTGTCATCTCGTGAACTGTGCGTCTTCCATTGGCCAGCTGGTGGGATGGGAGTGACATGAGGTATCATGTGTCTCTTCCATTGCTTTCATGTTCCCTGTACCACTACAATGTTTGTGGCTTTTAGCTTATTCTTATATCTGATCTACAAAATCTGAGCATGGGACAGCATAAAGAAAAAGAATGGCAGAGTTACCATGCATAGCAATCACAACTTCAAGTTAAATTTCAGATGGTAAAGGAATTCACAATAAAACGTTACTTCCAGTTTATAATTCAGTGTTCCTGATTTTCTCTAAGGGGCAAAAGATCTAAGATGCAAATTTGATCTGCATTCTTCTTTTTGTCTCTGAGTGAGCATCTTTATGAAGCACTCAGATCTGACAGAGGCATGGGTAATAGCTGGCAGATATGGACTGGAAAGCTTTTCTGCCTGTCTTCCACCATGCGTTAAATCAGAGTCATGTGCCTTTATTTTACCCTTTTGATTACAAAGTATATTAAAACCAGAATTAAGAATGTCTTCAACTCTTTTCAATTCACAGTGTAATGTGTGATAAACTATAGTTAAACAAGAGCAATTACTAAACAATTTTGCTAATTAGAAGATGGTTTGCCAAATATGTTACCTCATTTTTTTTTCCCTCACTGTATTTTCCAAGAGCAATTAAGAAATGGCCATAAAGATTACTGGCTACTGTTGAGGAAGACTTAATGGAAAGAGCTGTGGTAGTTGCACTGAGATAATATGTACAAATAGAGATAGCAGAAGATAAGAATGGCCATACTGTGTCAAACCGGAGGGCGTTGAGCCCATGCTCTCCCCAGGAATATGCCAAGGGAAGAGTAGGATCAAGTACGCATCAAGGCTATACATTTCTGTGCCTAGAAATCCATGAGGACGTCCATGAGGATTTCTTAAGCCAAAGGCTGTATCTGTGTGCTTAATCACCCTGGACAGCTTTTGGGTTTGGGGTTTTTTTTTCTTCCCTGAATTTATGGAATCCCTCTTTGATCAGATGTAAGCTAATGTCCCAGCAATAGCTCTCCAGCTGAGGTTCCATAGTAGAAAGGACTGCTTCCTTCTATTGCTTTACCCTGATACCTGATACTTTAATTTGATAGCCCTCATTTCTTGTATTAAAAGCTGAATAGTCATTCTCTTGTCATTTTCTTTGTGGCATTAATGATTATATGGACCTCTGTCTCATGAATTCTTGGTCATTTCTTTTCCAGATTGTAAAGTCTTGATTTATTTAGCTGTTCCTTATGCAGATTATTCAGTGCAACTTCAAAAGCTTAGAAGTAAAAGTATGTTTTTCTAATGCCAACTGATAGTTGATTTGCAGTCAATTAATTTGTTCTTGTAGAGTAACGTAATGTTTCATTACCAAGTAAAAAACAACTGCAGAGTTACAAATATTTTATGACAATTTCAATTGTTTATTTCTATTTTATTCTCTAGCAAAAATCTTCAAATAAATTATTCCCATGCTTTTGACTTCATTTTCACTTCATGGTCACTGATGTAGATGCATAAGTCTTTGAGCAGGAGGGTAGGAATAGATGACCTCCTGAGACCTCGTCAACCTGAATTATTCTATGAGTCAATAAAAATCTATAATAAGTAATTTTCTTCAGTGATAGCAGAAACATATAAGTATAATTATTAACGTGTAAACCTGTTCTTTAAAAGGCATGCAAAAGGTACCACAGATTTTCCACAAAGACAAAACTTGTGAATTTTCATCTGAGCATCCCTCTATATGGAACAAGCTCTCTAACACAGCAAGCAGGATACTGAACGTTTCTGTGCTCCGTTTAATCCTACAGCCCAGTTGGCTAGAAGCGGCAGTCTGATGGCCAAGCAACATTTGTCTTTTAGTGCCACTGTGAGACCATGGAATGAGTTTCTGGGGTCCTTTCCCCACCCCACCTCCCCCCAAAAGACTGTCAGGCTGATTTCTTTTTTTCCTAGCTGGTGAAACATGCAGACATTATTTGTGAAATGAGTAAGTGATACAGGTTAGTTGTAGGTTTTATGTAAGAACCTAAGCATCTGTAGACAAAATAAGAAAGAATTTTGTCTCCCTCTGACCATGCATAGTTCAAATAGATAACCGGTCCGGGATTTTAATATTACTAAATATAAGGCCAAAAAGGTACTTGCCCTAAATCACACAACATGTAAGAAGGGGCACTGACAGATCACATCACATCTGATTGAGCAAACAAATCAAGAGCATTGGACTAGAGGAGAGTTGGGAGCAGAGTCCTGAAGAATGTAGTGAAGGAGGAGGAAGAAGAAGAAACTTCTGGGAGCTGTGCTGTGTCAGTAATAGGGAAAGAGGTGGCGGTGAGGATGTTTTAATCCACCTGTCTTTGGCTGGGCTGAAGGTGGAGAAAGAGTGGTAGCAAGGCGTGAGGAAACTTGATTGCCAACACCACAGGGAGAAATACCCACGAGAAGCCAGACTCGGTGAGGGACAGGGGGTGAAAGGCAGACCAGATATGGAGCTGGGAAACTCAAAGGAACATAAAAGCAACCAGGCAGTAAACAAAGTGGGAGCCAGAAACAGATCAAACCAGCAGCAGCTGACCACAATCACCCTTATTTCCCTGGAGTCACTTCATGGACAAAAGCATGGGATGGTGATTTCTTTCAGGCCTGAAGATGAAAGATGCTTTTGAGAGGCAGAGCACGGAGGGTGAGATCGCTCTGCTTTTCTGCCCTGTTCCCACAGACATGCAACAGAGAATTTGCTCATAGCGATGCCAGAGGATGGCATTGGACTGAGGATCTGCAGTGTTACAGAGCCATCTGTATTCAAAATTTCAGGGAAGGTTCTGGGTGTCAAATGCCTGATTTTGGTGAGAAAGACCCTGACCTCCTCAGCTCTAAGTAAGAAGAAAAGCAGGCTTAAAAGCAAAGGATCCTCTATGGTGCTTCCAAATGTCCAACAGCAGTTTATCACTGGATTAGAGTTTGTAAGAAATAAGTAGCAAATTGTGCAAACTTCAGGTTTACTGCCCTATTAGACGTGAAATAAGTTTCAGGAGTGAAAAGAATATTTTACAAAAAAACTGTCAAACTACAAACAATGGTGTTACCAAAGAACAAACCAATATATTTGTGTATCTAGGAAAATGGCTCCTGAAGTCTTTCTAAAATTACTTCTAGCTCTAAATCAGGGAGATATATGCATACGCCCATGAACTGTTTAACTGTAGAAATGCCTTGTTTTCCTGTATAGCAGATACACAAAGGGAATGGGAATGTTCTATAACTTGGGCTTTTAAATAATAAATAAATGGCTTACATTCACAGTTTGAGACGTCTTGATTTTTGTGTACTGTGTAATACTGAAATATCAAATATTTTTTACAAAGAATTATTTTTTCCTTTTTAAAAAGAATATAAAACCTCGAGAATATGATAAAACATCACAGTCGGTTTCTAAATACTTTGCATCTTAATATGGTTGAAGATAAGGCAGTAAGTAATTTCTGAGTTTTTCCCTTGAGCTGCGTAGTTCTTTTCATATGTAATTATTCTCTGAGTGCATTAGATAATGCTATGGTTCCCACAGCTGTATACACATCTATAAATCATTAATGAGGCAGTTAACTGAAACAAAACTATAAAAGATTTGCATTACCCGGCAGAACCCAGCCTTAATTGACTTCCAGTTATTTACAATTAATTTTTCCATTTGGAATAATGATTGCAAGCAACTTAGGGTTTTTTTTTTATTACTCAGGAATTAGATGCTGACTATTCATCAAAAGTTTTTACAGCAGGACCTTGTCAGTGGACAGTAATGAGCTTGAGATAATCTTATTTTTACATGTACGTATACCCATATACCCCACACACATTGGCAGAGGAGATGGGGTGGAGGGGGCACTTGTAGTAAAATGGGGACAGGAGTCAGCAGTAACTGTTGTTTTTTCTTTTTATCACATACCTAAGTTTAACAACAATTACTTTCCTTTCTTTATAGCATCTAGCTGAAAGGCAATACAATGAAAAGAGCTGGCTACAGTTCTAGATAGAATAAACTGCGTGCATGAAGAGTGAGTAAATATTTATTTCTATCTTTCTATCTTAAAAGACTGTAAGACGAATGATGCAAAGGCGGTCAAATAAATATTAATCCATTGTGTTATTTAAAAAAATACTTTTACAGAAATATAGCACACAAAGTAAATCCTCATTAACATGTCATTGTTTGAGTAAGCTACAGAACTCGAGGCTGTGCGTCAGACTCTGGACATACACAACTAAAAGATCTGCTTTCCCTTCCATATAAGCATAACTCTCATTGACATATTAATGGGCTGTGGATGTATTCATCAGGAAGGGATGTCACATTCAAATTCCTAATAAAACTTAAGTCAAAAATAGCCAGAGCCCATTTGCAGCAGCTGATGTTATCTTCATTATCTTTCAATCTTCAATTTTCAAAATGTGTAAGCAGATAGATCCCATCAGTAGTAACTCCTGGTCGGTTCTGTGTTTCTAAATCTCAGCTATAAAATAAGCAAAATCTTATGTATTGGGGTGCACTATACTGGAACCACTATCATTGGAAATCAATCCTTCCCTGAGACTGAGCAAATGATACCTTTAACTATTTCCCCTTGCTACCCTTATTGGGTACATAAAATAAATGTTTGGGTTTGTTTCTCTCTCTCTCCCTCATATATACCTGTCATGCTGAGGAAGTAAAATTACCTGATTTTTTTCTCACTTCAAAATAAATAATTTTGTTGTCCTTTGACTTACGTTTAAGACTGTCTCTTTCCTTTCATGAAAATTGGCTAGGTATGCTGCTCTGAGCGAGGAACTGAAAGTAAAACCAGTGTCGTGAACACAGAAAAGGGCAGTTGCAATGAGCATTAGGAGCTTTGATTTCTTTGTAAGTTATGTAGACCAAAAGACATACACTGGTACATATGGGGGAGCTTAATTCTGAGTGATGGTAAAGCTAACGGCTGCTTTCTGCGCCTTATCAATAGGTGCCAGCGAAAGGCCACTATAATTGATCTAGAAAATGTGGGCCCTGCGACAATCAAACGCTTGCAACCTTGAAAATCTTGCAATCTAGTGCTGAAGTGATTTTTTTCCAGGTTATGTTCCGCTGAATTGTGTTACAATGTGTAATGTAAAGTAACGTGACAAGACTAGACATGGGTCATTCAGCCTGTCAGTAATTCAGAGCTTGGCAAATTGGTCCTCCCTCTTCACCAGTCCATGAACTTCACAGATACTTAACTTATTCATGCTACGCTAGCTACCACATTATTTTAGCTGGAAAAGCTACTGTGATGTGTGAAATCCAAGAGGCTTTTCTTTTTGAAATTGGGCTGGTACCAGATGAGCAAACAGTATTATTATTTTCATTAAGATATCACATCCTGTCAACACATAACATTGGTAATTGCATTTCAAATAATTGCGTACTTCACAAATTGTATAGCATAATTTAGACTATCCTTTCACTGTGTTCATGATCCTTCTTACTGGGCTTGATTTCCTGGGTTGGGGAAGGGCCTTTTATTCTTTTTGTAAACTCGGAGCTCCAGTAACTTTTTATGCAGATAGGTGATATTGCTGACATTGGGTTTTGTTTTTTTTTTTACTGGGTGCAACTATTTTAATAATTGTAAAACCGAGAAGTCCACTACATTCCAGAAAGTATTAAACTGATCCACGCCTTCCTTCTTACACGGTTTCTGAACAGAGTCTGTTACTGCCTGTCTTCAAAACAGTGAAAAAGAAATACCGTGGCTTTGGAGTTTCCTGAGGGTTTGCTTTGAAGAAGCCAAAAATAATTTCAGTGAAAACAGAACTTTCATTTGGTGAAAATTTCTGTTTATTTGAAAAACTATTAACTATCAAAAATATGCAATTTACTTACCAGCTCTGTTATAAATCAAAAGTCTTAGTCCTGCAGTGTTTCTCATCACAATAGCAGACTTCTCATTTCTCTGTGACTCCTTGCAGTATTATGAGCGTGGCCTGGTTTTGATTTGGTTTCAGAGCCAGCATCTGTGAATCGGGTCTGCGAATTAAACACAACTGCTTTTCTCTTTTTCCTTTTATTTTTTTTTTCCAAGTTAGTATGAGCTGAACATAATAAATATTAGAAGAAATAAAGAATTACAATCAGGGTGTGAGGAATTCATTTTTTCCCTTGGAATGGAATCTCAGTATTAAACTACCAGGAAAAAGCCATGAAAGGAATCAGTGGTTTTTCCACTGCTTTGCACATTGTAGAGTCATTTCAACATGTGTAATATAGGTGTCAAATGCTAATAAATCAGCTGTCAAATGCTATCAAATACTTATTTTGCACAGGTGTAAATGATCACATAAAATGCAAAGCACTGATCTGACACCAAAAATCTCCGAGTACTGTTTCTGTCTTCACCAGTTTTATAGAACTAGTAAAAAAAAGTCCAATAGGGAGTTTATTCCTTGTTATTTAAGTTACTAGGGTTTTTTTGTCTGTTTTCTTACTTTTCAGGTTGTGGTTCCCGTCTCCCCCCACACCACTCAATTGACACTAAGGGAGAGAATGCAACAATTTATATGGAATTGCTTTGGACTGGTCTACAAAGAAAAATATGTTTCATAATAATGTGACGAATGATACAGCATTTTTCTTGCCAAAACATCTCTGTAAGTGCCCCAGCATCATCAACTGATGGCAGCACAGCTCTGGGAATAAACACTTTCAGCTAATGGCAGAATCATCAGGGGAAACACGAAACAGGTATTTCTTTATGATGCAGAATGAAACATATGATTAACGTTAAATGCCAAATCCTCCTGGCACTGGAGCGAATTAAAGTTTATTTTCATTCCTGTTTATTCTTTCTTCTCTTTTTAGCTAATTCATCTTGTTTCATTTAGTATCAATGGTTTTTCCTTTCTATTTGGCCACTTTGGTGGAAGCGGGGGACACAATTCATTCTAGCCATGTGGCCTTTTGGTAATAAGAGTAAAGCTTCAGGCAAAGCCCAGATCCTAAAATGCGAACAATGCAGGCACTCCATGCCCGTGTTCAACCCTCCCAAGGTAGGGGTCAACCTACTGTGACCCCAACCGCTCCTTTGCCTCTCCAGCAGGAGAGGCCGCACAGGCCAAACGGCGTCTGCACCCTGGTGCCGAGCGTACCTGCGTGTGATATTGTGACACTCGACTGCTTAATGCATAATGTTTACATAAGGCTGTATACTTCGAAAGTACTCTTAGTAACCTTAATATAAGATGTATTGTATTGCAGTGTTTATTACGAAGGAACTGTGATGCAAACTTGAAACCATGTCTTCACCCAGCAATTCAAAATGACTAAGATTCTATCCATTGTCTTATTTCAGACTTTCTTGTGAAAAATGTGTGTCTCGCTGTTGGCTGACTGAAGCACACAATGATTAATTAGAGCTGGGCCAATTCTGTACAGTTAGTATGAACTTGCCACTTCTCTGGCTGTTTCTCTACCATCCCTCTGACCGGCCAAAAATTGTTCCAGAATACCGGGCACTTGCTCTGTTACCAGGAGCAGCAGGTATATGTATGGCCTCACCCGTCGAGATTGTTGTTTTTTAAAGATGATGAACTTTTAAACATAGGAGGCTGTCCCAGCTGTGTTGGCATAGAGCTGGATTGCTCTTAGAGGCGAGATCTGCAGTTAGTCAGGCAGATACGCTAGTCACAGAATACAAATTGGGAAGCTCGGGCAGCCCTCATAGCTTTGAGAGAGCACGGAGGTGAGCAATTACGTTTTAGGGACAGCAAAAACTTCTTTTCCCACAACTAACCCCTCTTGTAGACAGCCAAAGCAAAGAACGGATACGTAGCATGTGTGATCTACTACTCAGTGAATACACATTTCAATGTCATTTTTGAAAAAGCAGTGCATACATTTTCAAACATGCAAAGCCAAATGTCTTTTTTAAAAAGTTAAATATTATGTAAGATCCAATTTGTTAAGTATCAGTTATCATCAGAGCATTTTAATATATGCTGTATTTACTTTCATAATTTTTGATTATGTCAACAGAATCACATAATGAAGATATAGTAAAATCTTACTGTATTTCTAACTGGAACTCAGAATAATGGGACGAGTTCTTTATTTAAAAAAATGAGCTCCAAAAAGAATTGTGTCCCCTACCTTAGGTTACCACGCTCCAACGTTCGTGCAAAGGATGCTCTATTAAGGCGCTACTGTTAGCTGACCAACAGAAGCTGGAAGCAGAAATGGATGACGGTCTAATGGAAAGGGCGCAAGCTGCAGCATTTGTGCTGTGCTGACACTGAACCGGCTCATTTCAATTGATTTCTTTGATGCACAAAATATAAAACTGTAGTAATTCATAATTCATCTATAAATTCATCATTATAAAAATACTTTTTTTCTCCCCTTCCATCCCAGCTTCAAATCATCAAAGACACCTTTATTTGCAAACAGAACTAAAGTCAAAACGTTTATTAATAGTTATTTTACAGGTGCCTGAACATTCATAGTATGTATAATAAATGATGATAGCACATGACCTGGCTGTAAAAAACCCTCTGTAAAGTCCTCTCCCTCTCCGTCCCTCCTCACCCGGCGGCATAGGCAGGATGCTGCGGTACAGCAGCAGGAAGCGGGAAAGCGGGACGTCTTTATGTCAGTATTGCTGTCAAAGGTGACAGATCCTCGGGCCAGGGCCGGCGAGGCTGGGAATTACCACACTTGTAGTTCAGGACTAAGTCTGTGCACGTGTGCACACACGTATGCACAGGAGCAGTTGTGGAGAGCAGCTGAGGCCATGAGGGAAATGCGTAACAATTCGGGTTAGCCCACAGTTTGTTACGTTACCAAAAATATTCTGTAAATAAATATATTGATGGGCCGCTTACTTGTAGATAGCAATTACTTAAACCAGTATTCAGCTTTTAATGCACAGCCGTGCATTTCTAAAGGAGAGTGTTCTTGCTGTGTATTACTATAGATCCAGATTTTAAATTGAGATTGGTCACTATTGATTCTGTTAGAGTTTATTATGATAGCAGTCTGCATTACACAAGATTCATAAAATTGCTGAAATACATCGTCCATTAACTTGCCTGCATTTAGCCAAGATCACCTTGTGTCCAGCGAACACCAACTTTATCGGCATAATGCCATTTCAAAGGCAATTTACAAACCAGGAGATGCTTTGTAGGAAACTGGAGCTGTCACCGAGGCCGATGCAGGGGGGCTGCGGGTGCTGCACCCCACCCCGGCAGTCCCCCCGCCTGCAAACACCCATCCCCAGCTGAGCTTCTGCAGCCCAGACACTGCATCAAAATGGGTTTTCAGTGTCCCTCTGCTCCGCCGCTTTGAGGAGGTGCTGAGGACACGGGCACAGCCAAAGTCCTGCTCCTCTCAGGCATTTGCATTTGAAAAAAAAACCCCAAAGCCAAAACCTCAAAGAGGCGACGTCCCTCTTGGGCTACCAGCGCTGTAGCCAGCCGGGGCCGTTCAGCTCGGTGAAGGCTGAATTGCCGACTGCCCTGCTCGACCCTTGGGCTGGAGGATATGGGTTCTCCAAAACTCTCCTACTGAGGTTGTTCCACTGTTTAAAAGACAAGATGAACAAGGGGGTGATAACCGTAGCCAAATGTGAAATTGTGTCCATGAGAAATTAAAAAAGCTCCATGTTGCCTGTGTTTGCTGTGCTGTGCCAACAGGAACGAGATCTCGGGGCCGTGCGGCTTTCTGAAAGCAGCACACACTGACCTGTACTGGGCATGGAACCACAGAGGACAGGGAAGGTTATTCGCCTGCTCTTTATAGCTTACTTTTACATATTAAAGACAATTAATTCTTCCCTTAGTCTTGTCTTCTCGGAGTAAACAATCCCATTGCCTTCTGCCTCTGAATGACAGGATCAACAGAGCCCTAGAAGATACGACATGAAAGCAATTTCCTCATTTTTCTTGCCTTTCGTGCTCTGTTGCAGTGCCTGAACTAGACAAAGTCTACACTGAGGCTTTTTATACTGCACAAAGGAAAAAAAAAATCCCGTGCAGTGTCTGACCTGTTGCCCGAGTGCCTGTGTGTCGGGTGGGCAAGGGGCGAGCTCTGGAACGCTGCGCTGCAGCGTGCGAATGTGCGTGGTCTGACTCCCAGGGGGGAAACGGCCCCTTGGCTCTACAGCCACCGGCCCGCACGCCGAACTGCATCAGGCACCCAACCACGCAACAGTTTTTGGGCCAGATCCCCGTGCAGGAGGGTGTCATTTGGAATATTCCTGAGGAGATGATAGAAAGTCAAATTAAATTTAAAAACAAAAAAAATTGAAATCTGCACTTTTATATCACCCATTCAATCGTAACTGGCCAAACCTGTTGCTTGTTCTGGCTTCAATATGTTTCTCCAACAAAAGTGTGAGTTACAAGCGTGCTCGTTAGGTTGAGCTGACACATAGAAAGCTCCGTGTCCTGGTTTGTCAGTATTTATCAGGAGCTACCTAATAAGGACTAACAGCAGATTCAGTCTCTGAAGTTTATCAGTTTCCTAAATCTCATTTGCCAGTACTTTGACATTTAAAACTATTCTGGGAAGGGCAAATTATAAATCACTGATGTGCTCATCACCCAATATCAATGCAGCCCTAAGAAATGTAGATCAGCCACTGAGGAAAAATGCTAAAATTGCCTTTAGAGAGACCAAGGAAAAATGCAAAAATGCTACCATTTCAAAGACTGAACTGTTTAGTTACTTTTAGTCTTTCTAAAATGCATCAAAGAGTTCTCTTCAAAATCTGCAACTCACAGGAGCAATACCAGAGTTCGGTCAATCAGTCCGAAGCGCGGCAGTACCCCGAGGACTGTTTCAAATAAGATTTGAAATAAGGTCCAATCCTCATTTCAGAGAATCGTGATGGAATAGCAACAAAAATTAATAAATAGTCAAAGGCAGAATTAAGTTCAGGTGCTGCAGTGTTTTACTCACACATGAGCTTTTATTAAGAGTGCGGGAGCACTCACAATTCCTGAGGCTCCTGTTTCTTCATCTCATTCAATTTTTGATTGTTTAATCAATGCCAGTGTGATTAATGCAGTTACTAGAATGCTTGCAGTAAAAATAATATGGAATAAACCATGTTTGTACACTGAAAGACCATTTTGATAATTAGTGTGATCACCTGTAAAACAGAGGCCGGCACGTTTTCTTGAGCTGACGCTGGGTTAAGCTGAAAGATTTCTTTTAGGAACGAAAAACCAGATTCTTCTTTTCTCTTGTATTACACAGCATAGTTTGAAGCTACACTTTGAAAGTTAGCAAAAGTCTGTTAACCAGAAAAAAAATCTAGTGATAAAAATAAATGAAATTCTGAATGCCATACATAAAGATATATAGTAGTATACATAATCATAGGAAATATATTCCCCATAGATCTATTTAAAGGGTTTTTTTTGTTTTTAAGTAACAGTGATTTAATTCAGGGTGTGTGTGTAAACATAAGTAGGCGTATATAAACATGAGTTTATAAGTAAATAAGTATTGTGCCTTTGACCCATGAATGAAAGTAAAGAGTGTACAGGTGATTACTTAATTCCACTTGGCTCAAACAGCTTTCCGTCACGTATTTTGGGAAAGCAATGTTTCGGGTGCAAAGTTCAGAATTTGGAACATACAATAATTAGGAAAATGTTTAATACCAACCCACCCTCTTTATTAAGTAATTTCTTCAAGTATTTTTAATAGTGCAAAATACTGTTTTGCATTAGTACAATAACTACGGGAATTCACAGTAAAAAAAAAAAATCTTAAAAGATTTCCAAAGTCAAACAAAAAAATTTTTAATACTGTATTTTTAGCAAGAACATTTTTAACAAAGAATGGGTACTTTAACTTAATATGGTACAACAGAGAAACCATACTTAAAAGTTTCCATTATCTAACACTCTACTGCATATTCATTTTTTCATCTTAAAAGACCAAAAGCCAAGCTGAACTGAGCATAAAAAAAAGCATCAATTATAATCCTCATATTACGTCAGCTATTAGGGTTTAGCTCACACTTTTGAATTGGTCATCTAATGAAAGGACAATTTTTACATCATTCTTTTAAAAAATGTACACACATTTCTTTTTAAAACGTAATATATATCGAGTATCTGCTTCAGTAAACAAAGCTTAATTTATAAACACAATCGAAACAGCTCCATGTTGAACAGTTTCAGTGATAAACTGGACTTGTATGATGTACAGCCAGTGAGGACCTTTGTGGCTTAAAATCATTGTGCCATTGCTATACAGTAATAGCTACCTCCTTAGAAAAAAAAAAAAAAGTTCTTTTTTGGGGGGGAAGGGGGAATAATTCCTGTATGTGCTTAAAAATACTAAAATTCCTTTCTATCTCCGGGGACCTAAAAATGATCTGTTGCAACAGGCTTGGTTTGGTATGGTAAGCTTGTAAAAAGTCTCAATATTTCTTAATGACAATACGGCAGTTTTCGATGCAGCAACAGTAAATTGCTTGAAATTGTCCTTCAAGTTTCATGCTACAAATCCTGTTCTTCACACAGTACTGAAGGCATCAAAGGTTGGAAGGGACGTTTTTCATGAACTATATAGTCTTCAAATAGTGATCATTATACATTTTTCAACAATAGGTGTTTCCTTCAGTACATAATAGTAGGTTTGATGTATGTTCTGTTTTCTGGAGGGAAAAAAAAAAGAGAAGAAAAAAAGTCAATTACACAGTTAGACATTTTATAATTAATTGAAACCGAGGTGGGTTTCCTTCTTCATGGACTTTTTTTTTCTCAAGCCAAATTATCAGATCCACAAGCGATATAAACTATCCATCACGTGAGTACATTTTACAGAGGAAAAAGAGGCAGCAGATGACAAAGCCCTGCGCAACCCTGGAGAGGCGCACGTGACGCAGAGCCAGGAGCCGGTCTCTGCACTGAGCACCTTCCAACCCGGTGGTACAGCTGTGGGCACTCAGCTGGGCTAAAAAACCACCAGCCTGGTTTCTAACAGTGCTTGCCAGCCAGCATCTGCTGAGTAGAGGCTACAAATACTTTGATTTGGATTTTTCTTCCTTTATGGCATTTGCTTTTTAATTGAACGCTCATTTTCCTTCTTTTTTTTCAGAAGGCAGCCTGTGTTGTATTGCATGCTTCCGTAAGATAGACCGAGTAACATGGGATCAGCTTCACAACATCCTATTATTACACGCACAAAACCTTCCAGGGAACAGTGTGTTAAAATACAATCGCATTGCATTAAAAAATGTAATAGAAGTAAATCAATAGCTGTTCTTTGGAAAACTGTTCTTTCATTCAGAAACTGCCACATTTCTTCTATTTTTCTTTACTTAGGGAAACAAGTAGAAAGCCACTTACTTCCTGCAGAAAAATATTCCTAGTTATAGTACCTATCAACTGTGATTTTTCACATTAAGCCCAGAGAAAAAATAAATATTAAAATGCCCACAGAAACTACAGCTAACAAGAATCCATATTCTTGTTCATTCTACAAGGAATCATGAATTCACCCAGCTAAACCCGCAAGTACTGATCGTGAAGATGATAGCAAAATGATAATATTGAGAAGCATTTTGTATAATGTTGACATCTATCCCATTACTGTTTTACATATGCCAATACTGAACGCTCATAAGGAAAGAACAAGTATTGACCTGCTAACTGACACTGATCCTTGGAGCAATCTCAAAGTTTGCCACATTTCAATTTCAAAATGCATTTCAGCTATAATATGAGTGATTTATCATTTAGCAGTAGCTGTCAAAGTAACCTCCTAGATAAAACAAAAACATCTGGAACCATAAACAGAGGAGAGCAGTAGCTGAATTTTAATCCAAATCCGACATGTTCACTTCATTAGGAACAGGAAACAGCTAATTAGTAATTGAATGTTTCATGGTTTTAAGGAGGCTCAGACTCTCCAAACAGAGAAGATTTAGTATGTATTTTGGATGTAAACAAGAATAAAGATCG